>NC_060011.1:904681-1205408 GCF_912999745.1 Papilio machaon
GAAGGGTAAGTGAAATTTCCTCTTTCTGTGCATTTAATTCTTCCATGATTCAGGCAACGCATTTGTCATTGCAGATGTCTATGAGCAGCTTTTTAGGCGTATTCAGGTGGCCGCTTGATCTTTTGCCAACTTACAAAATAATAATTACTTTCCTGGCATAGACTGCTACGTCTCACTGGTGCCAGTTACTGTTTTTATTATGCCAGTTATATGCCAGTGCTGAATTTGAACGCTACTGTCCTATTGTAAACCAGACATTAGTTTGTTTAAATTTCTTACCGTCCAAAAACTCCAGAAAGGATAATCTGGCAGCCATTTTCTTTTCGGCGTTGTCGTTTTACGATTTGCATTAAGATAATATCCTTTATGACCGAAATTAGTTTCCTCAGATAAATCGTGACGTAGTATTTTCTTATTTATTTTTTCTTTTTGATTTGTTGAACTTTTATTCAATCCCAATGTGTTGTACAGATTTTTCACATAATTTGCTATATTTCTATATTTTTTCTTATAAGAATTTAATTTCTTATATTTTGTATTCATCCAGTTTATTAATTTAAAAGCGTACGGATTGTTCGTTTGATTTTTTGTATTTATAAAAAAATCTTTTGAATTATCACTTCTATGGATGGTATATTTTTTATCTGTATTTTTGTGAAACCTGATTAACGGCTTGTAGTATGTCCAATCTAAATTGTGTCCGAAATTTGTTTTCTTGCCGTGCGGTATAATACTTTTCACTAATACTTTGTTTAAAACTTTATTAAACGTATTTAAATCCTCAATTTTATCAATATCATTACTATTTCTTTCGTTAATTAAAATCTTTGCTTTTTCATCACTTTTTACAACAGTATGTGGTAATTTTTTTAGTTTTTCATCTAAATATTTTATCAATTTCTTCGCAATTTTCATATCATATGGATCTTTTATTCTTTCTATTTCTAGATTTGAAATTAAACGTGCCATAGATAATATAAAAACAACACATAATATTGCATGAAAGTCTTTTTGTGTGAACATTTCTATAACTAATGTATGGAGAATGTATGTTTTAAAATGAGTTCTTTAATTTTAAAAATAAATTAAGCGTGTAATTTAATTAACTTAAAGATTAATAGATAAATGGAAAAAGTTATGCTACATAAATGGTACCTACTCTGTGATGGTACACGCGACTTCGTGCTCGTAAAAAACTGTCTTCGGGTACCATTTTAATTATTTAGGCTAATTATTTTACTCAGCAGCATAAAAAATATTTTTAAGCTTCTAACTGTAAAAATTACGATACTTCCATACAAATTTCCACCCCAACTTATAACCCTTATTACCCTTTTTTCGCGTTAAAAAGTAGCATACGACCTTTCTCAGGCTCAAGACAATATATGTACTAAATAACATTAAATTCGGTTCAGTAGTTTTGGCGTGAAAGCGAGACAGACATACAGAGTTACTTTCGTATTTATAATATTAAGTAAGCATATCAACTCTATGATGGTACATATAGGAACTATAAATAAACAATATTAAAACGACGCTATGCTTAAAGCAAGTTGGTTGACTTTACACATATCTTTGAATTTCTTCACAGTATGTGCAGCATTACGATGTTTTCTTCACCGTAAGAACGTCGGGTAATGTACATAATAAGTAAATCGAAACCCGAAAAACACAACGGTACGTGGCGGGATTCGAACCCATGACCTGCAGATTGCAAGACAAGTGCTTAACCACTAAGCCACCAACGCTCCAATTTATAGTACTATTTTATTATTATGTTATGTATTGATAGGTAAGCAGAATTTAAATCCATCCATCCATTCAGCCTCGTTACGCCCACTGCTGGGCATAGGCCTCCCACAAAGATCGCCACGAGGATCGGTCCTGTGCAACCCGCATCCAGGATACTCCCGCAACCTTGACCAGATCATCGGTCCATCTTGCGGGAGGCCTGCCCACGCTGCGTCGACCTGTACGTGGCCGCCATTCCAGTACTTTGCGGCCCCATCGGCCGTCCGTTCTGGGGCAATATGGCCGGCCCATCGCCACCTAAGGTTTACAATTCTTCAAGCAATGCCGGTTACTTTGGTTCTGGTTGAATTTATATAATAGACATTTATTGGCAGCCAATATTTAAATATTAAAAAAACAAAGGAACAGTAACACAAATCCGTGATTCTAATTACCATGAGTTTCTAATGATAAAAATACGCTGTAACCCGTCTGAAAAACCATAAACAATACGTCAAACTGACGGCGGAAATTATCTTATAATGAACTAGCTTTTACCCGCGACTCCGTCCGCGCGGAATAAAAAATAGAAAACAGGGTAAAAATTATCCTATGTCCGTTTCCTGGTTCTAAGCTACCTGGCCACCAATTTTCAGTCAAATCAATTCAGCCGTTCTTGAGTTATAAATAGTGTAACTAACACGACTTTCTTTTATATATGTAGATAGATATATTCTGAGAAATAAATAGAAATAAAACGAAAATAATACTTTAAAGTATATTTATTCTTTGGCAATTTATTTAATATCTCCGATAAGAATTCCCTGCCTAAATTCATTTCTATGTTATCAACGTGTGCAGAACTGTGGAATGGATCCAAATCAAAATAAGTTTGTGGTCTATTCGTTATTTTCTTGTTTCTGGGTTTTTGATTTTGTTTTTTTAATTTATCCACGTATTCTTTCATGTTGCACCATTTGCAAGTATCGGGATTTAATTTTAAATATTTACGCGCGACCGCCATCTTGATTTTTGTGTCATTTGACGTTATTGGTGTTGGTATAATTAATAATATAGATATAGTTGCACAAATGTGGATAAACATCTGAAAAATATTTTTAGGTTATAAAAAACAACAGAAGACAGTCGTTTTTAGATAATTAAAAGATTTTCATAAATACAGTCATACCTTTTTAACCATTTACGGATTTACTGGAAAGAAATCTGCGGTGAAGTTGATTTTTTGCGTTAATGTAAGCTTTAAAATTGTAAAGTTTATGAAATTAAAACTGTTCGTGCATGAAATTGATTTTTAATACTGTATTTTACTTAATAAAATTTTTATTATTAAATCAAAGAGCAAAATTACATTTCACTACAAGCTGTCGTGCATAACCATATCCGAAACACGTGTACAAAAATATATATAGTCATCCCTCTCACTCTATTAGAAAAGAACAGAGATAATAATATGTTTTTATACAGATGTTATTTCAAATCTTCGAATTCACAAGAAATGTGCAAAATGGCGGAAATAATAATGTTTTGTCAGGTGTATGAATGCGCTGTTCAGTTTGTCGTGAAATATACAATCGAAGATATCTTAAGATAGAAATATATGACAGGGAAGACATGACATATTGAAGTAATCAGAAAATAAGGACGCTCTCTAAATATTACGGTCTTCAAAAGCTAACGCGTACCTTTTGACAGAATCCGTAGAAATTCCTCTATAAAAACATATTGTTATTTTTTTATATTGAAAAAGTTAGCGCTTGACAACGATTCCACCCGATGGGGTGATGATGTGGTCTAAAGATGGTACGCGTTAGCTTTGTAAATGCCTATTCACTCTACTCTTGAAGGCCCCCACATCGTACTTGGACGGAAAAACTGACGCCGGCAACTTATTCCAATCCTTAGCAGTACGCACAAGGAACGATGATTCAAACTTTTTCGTTCAAACGCGCGGCACGTCCACTACATAAGGATAGATTCCAGCCGTATGTCTGAACGTCCGATGGTAGAATGGTGATGGTGGAATTATATCGTGTAATTATACAGTAATTGTGTAATCTTTGTTTTGTTTAAGAGTTGGTTTCAGAAACCAACGATAAGTATAGAATGTATTTGTAGTTAGCATAGTGCAATGTAAACTTGCTGTATAACAAATGTACGTGTCCAGGGTAGTTTGTTAACGGGGGCTCGTTAACGAAGTCGCGTCGAGACGCCGGGGAGCGCGTGACGTAGGGTCCAAGTCACATGATAATGACAACAAAAAAACTTTATAAGATTGAATATTTTTGTCGCCTATATGACATTATCAGGTCACATTCCAAAATATTTAATATTTATCTATGAGAAGTGTTTTTTTTAAGAAAAACTTTTCACCGAATAATTGAGATTGCTCACTGCAGAAGCTACTTAAAAGCACATTCTTGTCTCAATTTTTTAAGAGATAATAAGAGTAATGACTCGGGTTTCTGTTTATATGTTTCGGTAGTAGACATTGATGTTCTCACTAGCTATTTTTAATTTGAATTTTATAAATTTCTTTGTGCCTATTTGCATAATTACCCGTTCTTACATCTATGTACATTCAAGGGTATTTTGCTGGGTAATGCCAGTCCAATTTCAGAAGTGGACATCTGATAGAGAAGAATAGGATTAAATTAATCTTACTAATATTATAAACTAGCTTCTACCCGCGACTCCGTCCGCGCGGAATAAAAAATAGAAAACGGGGTAAAAATTATCCTATGTCCGTTTCCTAGTTCTAAGCTACATGCCCACCAATATTCAGTCAAATCGATTCAGCCGTTCTTGAGTTATAAATAGTGTAACTAACACGACTTTCTTTTATATATATAGATGCGAAAGTTTACATGAATGAATGTTTGTTAGAAAATATCTCTGGTAAGGCCTAATGGTTTTGATGAAATTTGGCACAGATGTAGAGCAAAGTCTTCAAGAACACATAGGCTACAAATTTTTTAGTTACGCGCGGACGACGTTGCGGGTCGATAGCTAGTAATTAAATAAATAGAACTTGACATTACTTGACAAACCGCTCATCGCTTATGTCTTGTTCGTTGCGAAGTGAAGTAACGTAGTAGCCTATTGTCTTAGTTTGCAGTAGGAGTACATCTTGCTGTCAGCTCAGTGTTCTTAAGAAACATTCAACACAATTAAAAGTATGGCGCGAATTCTTTAGTTTATGTCATTTATGAACATTTGTACAGTTTAATTAAGACAATATAGAGTTTTGTGACACACACACACACACATAGAGTAGGATAAGGACAAGGGGCCGCTGAACTTTTTTTATCATCACCCCTCCTATATACAGTGCAACCTCGATATAACAAATCGGAGGGGAACAAGAAAATATTCGTAATATCAAGCAATTCGTTGAACTGAGGTTTGTTATGTTGAGGTTAGATTGGTCTAAAATTCGTTATAAAGAGGTAAAAGACACATTCCTCTACGTCTTTGAACTCGCATGATTTTAATCTTTTACTGTTTACATTCAAACCACTTTCTACTGAAAATTTATCTTTAAATTTTAAAATTGTAGCCAATGTACTTGCGGGAATCGCGAACTTATTAGCTATGTCTAATTTTTTCGTCATGGGATTTTGGTCAACATAATTAATGATGTTTCGCTTTTCTGCGACCGATAAGGAACACCTTTTACGTTTCTGAGCCATTTTAACTTAAATCTTTAACAATAGTGACGAGCAGAGGTGTTTACATTACTTTCCATCAAAACAACAATGATTACTGTACAAACAAAAGCGTGTCGAAACATGTCGAGACATGAATCACATTATAAGATTAAGAGTTATATTATTGGTGGAAACTTTATATAAAGGTTTTGGGTTGGCAAAATTCGTTAATTAGAGGTATGAATACTTTTTCTTGATAGTTGAAAATTCGTTATAAAGAGGTTGTACGCAAAGAATGTTCGCAATGTAAAGGTATATTTTGTATTGACTCTTATGGACAATTCAAGGGGATTATGAAAAATTTGTTAAATCGAGGAAATCGTTATATTGAGGTACGTTATATTAAGGTTGCACTGTATTTTATCAAAATCTCTATGGACTCCCCGTAAAGTTAATTAAAAAAAGAAAATTTGTATATTACAACAAAAATAAAAATCTATTACATAATTTAATGACTAGCTATTTAGTGACTCCGTCCGTTTGCTAAAAAAAAATGTGTTATTCCAGACTATGATCTACATCTATGCTAAATTTCATCGAGATCCGTTGAGCCGTTCTTGAGATATCTTCAAACAAACATCCATCCATCCACCTTTATAATATTAGTAAGATTATAAGACATTAACGTTAAGGTAATCGTAATTTCTCCATTTTGTTGTTAAAAATATTTCCATATAGATTTTCAGTGTTAATTGTTGAATTTAAAAATAATAAAACATACAAAATAAGGTAAGTGTGATTTGCGTATTAAGGACTGTTTTTTCTTCGAACCACAGTCGCCTGGCTCAGATCGATTTCTTCCAAGTAGTCGCATAGAGATCTATGTAGACCACTTTGTCTACCTCGGATTTAACATTTTACTCTATTTAGTTGGTTGTTAATTACAGTACATTTTAAATTGTTATAGTTATAGTTTATAGTTTTTTAAATTGCGCGCGAACGGAGTCGCGAGAGAGCTAGTTTCTATCTAAATTTTTCTTGTTGTGACGCATACTTCTTAGTATATATGGTCTTGGATTTTACTAACTTAATCGCTATAAGTTTTTCTAAAACTAATCTAACTAATACAAAGAAATAATAAAGAACTGTTAAGTTGATTACTGTTTAAATTGCGTTGTAAATAGAAAGTTAAATGAAGAAGTATTTTATCAGTTGGCTAACGTAGCAGAGTCAGGAAGCGGTGCAGCGGCCAATTGACTGCAGAGATGTTGGTGCAAGACATACGTTGAAGCGGGTTGTTATATTATTATTTTTAATCCGAAAATAAAAATATTTGTAAAACTACTTTATTTTTTACTTTATCAATCTTATACATATAAAAGAAAGTCGTGTTAGTTACACTATTTATAACCCAAGAACGGCAGAATCGATTTGACAGAAAATTGGTGGGCAGATAGCTTAGAACCAGGAAACGGACATAGGATAGTTTTTACCGCGTTTTCTATTTTTAATTCCACGCGGACGGAGTCGCGGGTAAAAGCTAGTAAATAATAATCTTTGAATGACCACTCAAATACTCGCAATTGATATTTTTTGAAAAACTAATTGACAAAAACCTGCTCCAAACGACATATCTGTCACCTATTAAGAAAATTTGTGACAATCGCCTTCGTATTATCATCAAAAATAATGTCAAAATTATTATGAGACTTTTGTAGAACTTTACGCTCGATTGGTGCACAATATTTAATACTAATTTTGCCGAAAACGATAAGATGTCGACTGTTAAAAATATTCGTGCTAGACCCACTGATTTTTCGATTGTTTTACAGATCGGATTAAATTAGAAACAAATGAATTAAAAATGCTATCTTTGTTTAGCGAGAAGTTTGAAATTGATTTTAACGTACGGCTTTTTAATTACTAAAGCAGTGTACTCGTAGTAACTTGAACCAATTCCTTCATAACTGAAGGCGTGAATTTGCCGTTCAATTAGATGTCTCGCTTCGCCTCATTGTCTTTGCGACGTTAACACTCGAACTCGAGATGGCTTGTGGTAGTCATTGTTTCTGATTTATGAAAATTACTCTTTAAATCTTTCTACGAGTTTTAGATTTAATTTACTAACTCGAATGACTCAGGAGGGTAATATTTTTCATGCGTAAATTTTTGATATGTTTTTACTTAATTGGACAGTTTTATGAAGGTTTGTAAGCAAAACTGTACACTGTACTGATAGTTCTTTTACCTACACAAATACTATTTAACTGAACAGTCCGACAGTCCAGTAAAAACTGTGCAGTTAAAACTGTAGGTGTGTAGTAGGTTTTAACAACTGAATCGATTTAGATAGATAGATCGTTTATTATTATTTTAAGGTATTGAGCAGCAAGACAACAGTGTTATGGCAACTGATTAAATATGTAGACGGTTATGTTAACACTGTCTTAAAATTTGTGTTATAACGCATCGTTATTCCTGTGTTTTTCAATGACAATGATAGGAATAAATAGACATTTTAAACAAGCGTTTTGATGCAGTAAGAGATAAAAATTTTTAATATCTAAAAGAAAGTCGTGTTAGTTACACTATTTATAACTCAAGATCGGTCGAACTGATTTAGCTGAAAATTGATGGGAAGGTAGCTTAGAACTAGGAGACGGACATAGGAACTTTTTTATCTTGTGTGCATTTTTTATTCCGCGAGGACGAAGTCGCGGGAAAAAGCTAGTCACGGATAAAATAATAATAGAATAGACAATTTGATTTCAGTTTTTGTACTCATAGATATAATTAAATCAAGTTGTATATTAATTAAAATTGTAACTGATAAAAGAAAACATATAAATGAATGGATAAACGAATCAACGAAACAGTTCAAACAATTCGTTTTCTACAAAGCCGTATTGAGATATTGTAATTGGTTTAAAATTGGGCTGTTTCATTTTTTTTCCAATTACCCGTATGTAAAAATGTATTAAATCCGTTATCGTTTCCGTTTCATTGTTTGTAATAAATAAAACATTGTTGTCTCTCTTTTGTTAAAGGGTATGAAAGGGATAACAGAAGTCTGTTCTATTAATCTATGGCTAGTTGCAAAAAAGAAACATGTCAAATACAAGCAACCATATAAATTGCCATCATAACAAGGGGCTTGCGAAGACAGACAGCATAATAATGGATCATATTTTATCCTAAGCGGCTCGTTAAAGGGCAAAGGCATCGTCATTTTGGAGCCAAGATAAAAAGTAACAGATTATGTATACGTTTTCAAACATTTAAGGTTATTTTATTTAAATATTAATATTGCATTGCATTATAGATTTTGTAAATACTGTAGATTAAAAAATTTAGAAATAAATAAATTTTAACTATTTTTTTTTGAAAACCAAGTTTGGCTTTTACAAGTTCGTTTAAATGAGATCAATGGAAAAATGCACTTTAATAAGTTTAATTTATTACTCTGCCTAGTCTCAATTTAGTGTGAGAAAAATCTATATACATAATAAAATTGGAGTGTCTGTATGCATAAAATATTGTAAAAATTATTACATTTCATACTTATGATATATTTGGGTTGCTGTAACGAAAAAAAAATTTGTATGTCTATTTGTTTTCAAGTCCGTTTTTGTTCTGGGTAATCTCCGAAACCGCTGGACCAACTTTGACAGGACTTTGACAGGAAGCTAACTGATGCATGTGGTCATGTTTTAGGCTAATTTTTTCTGCGCTGACGAAGTCGCGGGCAATAGGTAGTTACTTAATAAAAATGTTGCTACAAAATAATTTTAAGGTTTAATTAATTAATTAATTAATTATAATGGTAAAAGGCTAAGAGATCGTAAAAAAGTCAGTTTTACGGTTTAGCTTTATGAATCAACTAGCTGTTGCCCGCGACTCCGTCTGCGTGGAATTAAAAAAAACGTAATAAGAAGTCTATGTGGTCTTCCAGACTATGTTCTACATCTGTGCCAAATGTCATCAAGATCCGTTGAGCCGTTCCGGAGATACTTTCAAACAAACATCAACCCATCCATCCATCTAAACATTCGAATTTATAATATTAGTAAGATAAAGAGATGCGGTGGATTCATTAACCCTTTTTCTATCCAATTAGGTTAATAAAATAATCGTTACTTGAAACTGATTTTTGTGTGACTTCAATTTGTACGATTTCAATTGCATTTTTTAAAAAACTAAATCAAAATACTAAAAAAGATTATTTTGTGTATATTTTTTTAGTACATAATTTGACAAAATTTCATAATATCGCTAGTGAGTATAAATAAGAAATGTTTTCAATTTTAAATTGACATACCTTTATCTCGGAAAAAAAAAAAAAAATATTCGTATCCTCGTTCTATGTTGTAACAGAAATGTACAGTTATGTTAACCGTTAACATTAAAAAAAGAAACAATCTATGGTCAATAACTGCGACTAATACAATGCTATAAAGAGTACTTTACACATGCATCGATGTTACTAATGCACTATGGTTTATTCAACATTGTTTTAGGTTTGTATGAACGTAAATTCCTATGTTAGTCTAGAGACAAAACGACTGCATCGATTCTATCGATCGTGATGTTATTCAGTTCGTGTTTATCTACAGAGTGTCATAACAAGGCAACAAGATTATTCAAAGGAAGCAATTTCGCGTTTCGTCTGATGAGTGTGGTGCCGGAGGCTTTTGTCCTCTTTCCTTTCCCACTTTAATCTTATTAGGAAAGGAATGGGAAGTGGATTTGGTAGAAGAAGGGATGCATAGGAAGGGGAAATGTCCTTTTTCTGTCCCCTTCTCTGTTGTTTAAAGGTAGGCAACGCATCTGCATTTGGAGATGTCTATGGGCAACGGTCGCCTCGCTGTATCAGTGAATCCATGTGGCCGTTTGCTCGTTTGCCACCATATGATATAATTCCCATAAAATAGGAATAACAGCTACAAGGTTAAATTCAAAGTAAGTTTTTCTCAGTCTGTTTAAAACAATACGATTGGAAATATAGATATGGTTAAATAAAGTCTTTTACGAATATTTTAAAGTTTTAATAAACAATATTTAAAACAAAAAGTGTGTAATACTCTTTAGAATCTTTGATGCGTTTCGTTGAACTTGGAATACATACGTCGATGACTCCTATGTAGACTATCGTAAGTCCCAATTTAGCGGTTTACACCTTGTTTTATGATTTTTAAAATTAACTTGTTAAATACAAATCTTATTTCTTACTAATATTACATATGCGAATGTTTAGATGGATGGACGGATCAACGGGAGGATGGATGGATGTTTGTTGGATGTTATCTCCGGGACGGCACATCGGATCTTGATGAACTTTGGCACAGATGTAGAACATAGTCTGGAAGAACACATAGCACTATTTTTTTAATTGCACGCGGGCAGATTTTCGGGCGACAGCTAGTTTCTATTAAAATATGGAAGTAACGTTAAAAATAAGAACTATAGAATTTGGTTGTCTATTATTTTTTCATGTTTAATGCGTCGTAATCATATCACCCCTAACTTGGGTAGGCTCGGAGCCCCTCGGTGGGGACGTATGCTGATGATGAAGATGATGAATCATATTAATGTTTAAAGTTTTGTCTTGTAAAATTTGCTTTTTATACGTACGATAATTTACGTAGGAGCCATCGATTCATAATTTATAACAACACCATACCATGATCTAGACCTTAGTTCTGATAAAGTCGTCGCTATGGACAGAATAGAATTCAGTGTAAACGGCAGACAATACTCTGGTAAATAAGTTTGGTAAAAATGGGAGGGGACATAGGGAGGAGAAATATTCTCTTTCTGTGCATCTCCTCCTCAGTCAATTAGAGGTAGGCAAGGCATTTGAAATTGTGGATGTCCATGGGCAGCGGCCGCTTAGCTATTTCGATGAATTCAGGTGACTCGATTGTCACCTTATGATATAAAAATATATATGTTTTATACAAAGAATTTGTTCTGAGTGACCCACGGTTAAACATGTTTACTCCAGTTGGTGCTGATGTAGATTCTGACGTCTCTCTCAACGACTACCTTCGCAATGTACTCAATCTACGCGGCACTAAGTACATGTGTCAAGAGGGTGGTTGTGGCGCCTGCATTGTCGCTGTTACCACCGTTGATCAATTTGGTAACAAGAGGACGTTCTCTGTTAATTCTGTAAGTACTAACTATATGATAATGCCCACTCTCCGTAGGAAAATTACAGGTAATTATTCCCTTTTGATTTATAATTAATTATATTTATTTAATAAAAGATGGTAAACAAGCAAGCATAGATTTCTCTAAAAGATTGAAGTGTCCGTTGACTGCATCTGCAACAAGTTTAAAATTTCCAGATGCGTTGTCTACCTTCAATGTACAGGAGGAAACGCACTCCTGCTCCACCAAATTCATCCTCTTCCTATCCTTTCCTTAATAGGAAAGGGTGGGAAGGGGAAGATTAGAATTGGCAATACATTCATTATACGAAACGCGATATTATAGCGCGTTTGAATCATATCTTCTGTGTGTTATTGCACCAGTAGAGCAGGCCATTCTTGCTAAGCAGACTTTATAATTAAAAGTGTTCATGTTGTTCAGTGCTTAGTATCAATAACATCGTGCGAAGGATGGGAGGTAACGACAGTGGAAGGTATCGGTGGCAGGGGACGTTACCATCGCGTGCAGAAGACGTTGGCGGAGTACAACGGCAGTCAATGCGGGTACTGCAGTCCTGGATGGGTTATGAGTATGTACAGGTAATGTTCCATATCATTCTGAGTCGACATCCTTGTATTTGATATTGGAATAGACTAGTGCAGCTAACTCTGTTCAGTTTTAAAAAAACATAATTAGTAAATCTTCCAGACTATGTTCTAAATTTATAGCAGCGATATCTGTTTAGCTGTTCTGGAGATACCTTCTAACAAACATCCATCCGAGACATCTAGACTTTTTCATTTATAATAATAATAACATTGGCCAAAGTTACTGAAAATTATTGATGAGGAAAGTTTTTAAGAATTTGATTCAGTTTTATGTGTCTTTAAGTGTTAAAAAATACATTATTTTTTATTACAGTTTACTAGAAGCAAATAATTATAAACTGACCAAAGATGAAATAGAGAAATCATTCGGTAGCAACACATGTCGTTGTACAGGATATCGACCTATTCTTGATGCTTTCAAGAGTTTTGCCAAAGATGTGCCTGACATTGAAGACTTAAGTCTTTGTAAAGACAAAGCTTGTAGCAGTAAATATGATGATTGGTGTTTTATAGAAGAAAAAACTATTGAAGATAAAATAAAACAGATTAATCTAAAAGATGGTAACGTTTGGTACAGAGTATATAAAATAGAAGATGTATTTGAAGTAATTAAAACTAAAGGAACGAATCCTTATATGCTAATCAATGGTAACACAGGAAAAGGTAAGGAAAGATTTATTTAACTGGTCTTAAACTAATAAAAACTAATGTTGTAGACATATAGTCAAACAAATCTGGCCGGACGACGAAGGTGCTGCTATCGCGGTCACAAAATATACAAAACCTACTTAGACACAGAAAATGCTATAAAAAATACAAAACAACTAGGGTACACGAAAATGTATAGCTGCGTCGCTCACTCTAGAATAAATTATTATTATTATCACTCGCTTACACAATAAAATGGCGGCGATTTGCGTCTCTGGTTCTCTGTGAAGGTACAACAAGGATCTTGTGATACTTTTGACATTGACAGAGTGGCGCTAGAGAGCTATTATAATTTAATTTTACTTATTCCCACCGGGTCAGATATCCTCATCAGTCTAAATAACACATATTGAAAAAAAAAACATGGGACCCATCTGCAAGCACTTCCTTTCGATTAAAATATTTTTTATCAAAATCGGACCACCAGGGGCGAAGTTTCGCGGTAACACACATAAAAAAAATACAGCCGAATTGATAACCTCCTTCTTTTTGAAGTCGGCTAAAAATACAAATACACCTCACTCGTTGAACTTGGGTCAGCCGTTTAGACTACAGAAGGTAACTATGGGATTGAAATCCATTTAAAAACAAACATTTCTGTGAAAAATCTATCTTATCATTCAGGTATTAAGTAGTGAGTGAGAGGAGTAATTTTTTGTATATTTTTTAACATAACAGAAGTCACAGTTAGAAATTAAAGACACAAATAAAATTATGTATAAGTACTTGTTACAGGTGTTTTTCCGATTTTAAGATATCCAAAAATATTAATTGATATAAGTTCAATAGACGAACTGAAAACTTATTACATAGATCAAAACCTTGTAATTGGTGCTGGTATGTCTATAACAAATGTTATGGATCTGTTCAAAGAAATATCAGAGAAGAAAGAAGAATTTAAATATTTAAAGAAAATGTATGAACATTTAGAATTAGTTGCTCATATACCCGTAAGAAATGTAAGCTCCATCTATTCTCTCTTCTCAACTAAAACTTTAACCATTAAGGCCTTTTGTACACAACGCAATGTAAATCGTGGAAATTAATATTGTATGGTTGCTTCGCGACAATCGCGTTGCGCGCTCCGTTCAACGTTGAATCGTCGACGCGAGTCTCTTCGGTACAGGCAGCCTACATGTCAATTGTTTAGATGTTCTCCGCCATCTTGAAATTTGCAGCAAATTTTCTCACGAAATTCTTAAAAAACAAATTACTAGCGACTGTATTTTGCAATGTCAGATAGAAATTTAGATGTTTAGCGATTAATATGGCCAGTTTACGACGATCTACATTGCCTTGTGTACGAAGGGTGTTATTTTAAACCAGCGGTCGACCGCGACTTCGTCAAGCCAAAAAATAAATAGCCTAAAATAGCTTTTTCTCAAACTAAACAATCCTTTAAACAGTTATTAAAAATTGTAGATTTTACTTATTGACAAGTTTTTAAATTTTCAGATCGGAACTGTTGGAGGTAATTTAATGTTAAAGCATAAACATCCGATATTTCCTTCAGATATTTTTCTACTATTTGAAGCTGTCAGTGCAACAATTGCAATTAGTAAGTAGTTTAATTAAATCATCCATCCAGTGATATTTGGGAAGGCCAACTGGGCTCCGATCACTCTGTCATCTCACGTATGCGCGTAGATAAAGATCTTCAGAAGCTACAGGTCCGGGACTCGGTCGGGACGGCGCGGGATCGGGAGAAAGTGGAGACTTTGGTTGTCGGAGGCCAAGGCCCACTTCATGTCACTGCGTCACCCTAAATAACTAAAAACTTGTATAGATTTTTTTGTAAAATTTAGTTATAATTTAATTGCACGTTTGAACTTTTTCTTTAAGATTGTCTTTATTACAGGAAACGACAAAGAGATAGTTGAAATGGATCTACAAAAATTTCTATCCACAGATATGAGTGGAAAGATTTTGACAGAAATAAAATTACCGCCATTGTCATCGAATTATCATTTCGTATCTTTTAAGGTATTATTTATTCCTTTTTATAAAAAAAAATATTAGAAAAATTGTAACATGTGTTAGAGTTATTTTTTTCTAAAGCCTTTCATAGACATTTTTGTTTTGCACATTCAACTATTTCAGATCATGCCGCGATCACAAAATGCGCCTGCGCAAATCAATGCAGCATTTCTTTACGAATTAGACAGAGTCAAAGAGACAGTGCTATCTTCGACTATAGTAATTGGAGGTCTATCAGTTAAATTTGTTCACGCACAAAAAACTGAAGATTACTTGCGCGGAAAGAAATTATTCACAAATGAAACATTGCAAGCAGCGTTGAGAGTACTCGAGAAAGAAATCATCGTGAAAGAAATGAAGGGATATTCAAAAGCAGAATATAGAAAGAAATGTGCTTTGGGATTATTTTATAAGGTAAGGAAAGGTAATCAAATTTTTAACTGTTTTTTATAAGATACGAGTACTTAATGATTCCAAAATTAAAATGTTATTGTTGAAATTATGTACAAAATAAAGCCATTTACTTTATTGTTTTTGTTAGTTTATAAATAACTAGCTTTTACCCGCGACTCCGTCCGCGCGAAATAAAAAATAGAAAACGGGATCAAAATTATCCTATGTCCGTTTCCTGGTTCTAAGCTACCTGCCCACCAATTTTCAGTCAAATCGATTCAGCCGTTCTTGAGTTATAAATGGTGTAACTAACACGACTTTCTTTTATATATATACTAGCTTTTACCCGCGACTCCGTCCGCGCGGAATAAAAAATAGAAAATGGGATAAAAATTATCCTATGTCCTATTCCTGGTTCTAAGCTACATGCTCACCAATTTTCAGTCAAATCGATTCAGCCGTTCTTGAGTTATAAATGGTGTAACTAACACAACTTTCTTTTATATATATAGATATATATATAAAAGAAAGTCGTGTTAGTTACACCAGTCACCATCACCACCACCAGTCGTGTTAGATTTTAATAACCAACTAAAGTGGCCCCAATTTTTGTCAAACAATAAAATTTTCACCTTTTTGTTGATCAATTTTTTAAAGTTTTTTTTGTAAGTTTTTTTTAAATATGATAAGGTAGCGAATGAGCAAGCGGCCATTTGTATTCGCAAAAATAGCAAAGTGGCCGCTGCTCACAGACTTCCGCAATTGCAGATGTGTTGCTTATCTTTACTCGACGGAAGAGAGAACTTACAGAAAGGGTATATTTCCCCTTCTTATGCGTCCACTCGTCTATCAAATCTACTTCCCTTTTTCATTCTTTCCTTATAAGAAAAGGGCGGAAAGGGAAAGAGGTGTAAAGTGAGACCACGGGCACGCGGTTTTATCTCTGAAAACGTGTTTCTTTTTAAAGGGATTACTAACGCTAATAGCTGAAGACAAATTGAAACCAAGGTATCGTTCAGGTGCTATAGATTTAAGAAAATCACGTCCAGTATCAAAAGGTTCCGAAGTATACGATACGAATCCCATTCTTTGGCCCCTGAATGAACCAATGCCGAAGTTAGAATCACTTGTACAATGTTCTGGGGAAGCTTTGTACTGTAATGATGTTGTGACTGAATCAAATGAATTGTTCTGTGCGTTTGTTACTGCTGATGTTTGTGGAGGAGAGATTGAAAGTATTGATGCAAGTGAAGCTTTGGTAAGTGTTTTAATGTCCACTTTAATAGCTACATTTGTTATACTCATTGTCTACTTTGTATGATGCATTATAAAGCGAAGTCCTTGGCTCCTTAAATACAGATGAACCTAGTTAAGGAGCCAAGGCGATGCTAATGTTGTTATCATTTAAGTATGCATTAAAGAATCTTTATTATAATGTAATTAGAATTGTTTCTAAAAAGAGTCCTATACTGTATTTCTCATATTAAATTTCCATTAAGGCACTCTTAGTGACTGTTATCTACTCTGAGTGTGGAAGTAGAACATATTTTTTATTTCATTATTTTTTTAGCAATAAATTATTTTTATATTTGCTATTTCATTATGTTCTAAATAAATACGTTTACAGAAATTACCCGGAGTGTTATCATTCTATACTGCAAAAGACATACCCGGTAAAAATTCTTTTCTTCCAAAAAAAGTACCAGGAATTCTGATCACAGAAGAAATTCTGTGTGACAAGAAAGTCCAGTATTACGATCAACCTATAGGTATAATAGTCGCGGAATCAGAGAAACTTGCAAATCGAGCTGCTAGATTAGTTAAAGCAAAATACAAGGATATTAAATTTCAGCCAGTACTAACAATTGCTGATGCGCTTGCTAGAGAACCTGATCGTATTTCATTATTAATGTTCTATCCGGCAAGAGGTAGAGGTTTAAATATAAAAAAGGTTATCAAAGGAAAACAGAGTATTTACTGGCAGTATCATTATCACATGGAGACTCAGACTTGTGTAACGAAGTGCACTGAAGATGGCATTGACGTGTATCCAGCTAGTCAATGGCCTAATCAAATTCACATTGCTATTTCTGAAATGCTTAAGATAGAACAAAACAGGTAAACACTAGATTATGATATATCTTTTAAAGTAACACTGTTCAATCCAGCTCGCTGAAGAATTCCAGTTCTTTCAGTTTTGTAACTTACTGTGTAAGCATTTTTCTGCTACCTGTGTTTCTGTCACCGAAAAACGAAATATTAGATTTGTTTCTTAATTTATTCCTTTGTCTTTCATTCCAGGATTAATATTACAATACCTCGTTGCGGAGGTTCTTATGGTGCTAAAATAACTCGTAACGGACTTGTGGCGTGCGCATGTGCTCTGGTCACACATCTTAGACGTCGCGCTTGTCGCTTTGTCATGAGTATAGATGCTAATATGAAGGTCATGGGAAAACGGTTGCCGTACACATTGGAATATGAGGTGACTGGTACAAAAACCAATACCAAATTACGACTGTTACTTAATAAAAAACTTAACTTATTATATCTTATGACAATCATAGAAAGAATACGAATCGATTGACACCTAACTCGATAAAATCGGTTCAGGTTACAGGCGGTCAAATTCATACATAAAACACCTCACCCTCCTTTGTCTGTAATATCTCTTGTGCCTTATCTAAATCGTCTATATCGTGTAAATTAATTTCATACCAATGAATTACAGAGTACCTTCTTCCACGTTTCACAAACTTTCAGATGGGTGTTGACAAAGCAGGTGAAATCCAATACGTGGAATATAAGCTTTATGAAGACCACGGGTACATTGTTAGTGATACTGTTACATTGTTTGGTATCGCTGCGATCAAGAACTGCTACAACAACACCAGATGGCAGTACAAATTGTATACTGTCACCACTGATACTGCTTCCAATACTTATGCCAGGTCACCAGGTATTTATGCTTATATATTCATCATCTTCCAGTCCTAATATCAATCTATGTGGATTTGTTCTCTAGATCAATCTATCAATCATTTTAACCGTCACACCCTTCTTAACCACCCAATTCTTCCAACTCTTTCTAGGCCTTCCACCACCGATGTAATTACCTTTCCCCATTTATAAGTATTTAAAGTTCTCAGTTATCAGTCTTAGTATAGACACAACTGTCCTAAAAATTTGACGACTAAGCCCGATAAATTGATTTCTTTTATTTAAGGTGCATTGGAAACTATAGCCATGACAGAGCATTTAATGGAGAGAATATCTTACGAACTAGATTTAGATCCAATACAAGTACGATTGAAGAATCTAAATCCTTTACTAAGCGATGTTGTAGACATTGTTAATACTCTGGTCGATGAAAGCGAATACGAGAAACGTAAAGAAGAAATACTGGTATTCAATAAAAATAATCGTTGGAAGAAACGAGGTCTAAGAGTTGCTATGATGAGTTGGCCAGCTGGAACTATCATGGACTATCATATACTTATCACAGTTTATCACGGTGATGGAACTGTAGTTGTAAAACATGGTGGTATTGAAATAGGTCAAGGTATTAATACGAAAGTCGCTCAAGCGGTGGCATATACACTAAAAATATCTATAAACAAAATTAAAGTAAAATCGTATGACGTAATATCCAATCCAAATAGTTCTACGACCGGTAGCAGTAGAACAACACATGCGATATGCTTCGGAGCTATCAAATGTTGTCAAATAATTTTAGATAGATTATCTACAATACGAGATACATTGAAAAATCCCATTTGGGAAATTTTGATCCAAGCTGCGTTTACAGCTGGTATTAATCTTCAAGCTAGTTATAGAGTAACACCGAACGATGAAGAAATTCACAGGTCTGCTGGTGCTGTTGTCACTGAAGTTGAATTGGATATTCTAACAGGAGAACATGAAATTTTGAGAGTAGACATAATTGAGGATGTTGGATTGAGTTTGAATCCAGAAATCGACGTTGGTCAGGTTATATAATTATTTTGTGTATAATTAGTTATATGAATTATTTTCGATTTGATTAGTGAAATCAAAGATGTGTTTTGTATTTACTTACTAAGAACTAATCTACAGAAATGAACAGAAACTGATACCTTGTCAAATATCGATAAATATGCTTTTTTATTAGCATTGTTCAGAATTATATTCGGCCTCATTAAACAGTTTCTGAATAAAGCAGCTTCGAAGTAATTTAATGATGTCCTTACGTTTAGCATTCAAGGATTCCGAGATAATGTATTTTGCTATTCCAGATTGAAGGAGCGTTTGTTATGGGCATTGGTTACTGGACGTGTGAACAACAAATTTACGATGAGAAAACCGGAGAATTACTGACTACTCGTTCTTGGAATTATCATGTGCCGTTAGCTAAGGATATACCAATTGACTTTAGAGTCAAGTTACGAAGAAATTCCATCAATCCTATAGGCACTTTGGGGGCAAGAGGTTTGTTGTATGATTTTGGTAAGATTGGTTACTCTAGAACTACCTATATAGTTTTCGTTTGTAATTTAAAAAAAAAAGTGGAACTATAGCAAAGCGACCTTTTGTTTTTGCTAAAATAGCGAAGTGACCGTCGGCCATGGACATCTACAACAAGACGATGCGTTGCCTACCTGTAATAGACATGTACAGAAATATGATATTTCCTCTTCCTATTCATAATCTTTACCACCAACTACACTTCCCCTTCTCATCCTTATCTTGTTAGAAAAGGACTGGAATTGGAAAACATTCATCAAAATTCAGTCTGGTGAGTGCGTGTGAGATCTAATTTTAGTCGCTGTTCCCTTCCTACCCTTTTCTTATAAGGTAATGATGGGAAGGGTTGGCGAAGAAGGACCACATAAGAAGAGAAAATATCAGTACGTCCCCTGATCCGATCAAAGGTAAGCAACGCAGCTGCAATTGTAGATGTCTATGGCCAGCGGTTGCTTCGCTATTTCAGCGAATTCTTCCTTGTTTCATCTTGTAATATAACAAAAAAAAATTTGCATTTGGGTCGTGTTTTCTGTGTAATCGTTGTGTTACACCGGGCGAGAGGTTCTGAATCTAATGCTGCTGTGGACTCTACCATAATTCTGTTATTCTTCTCCGAAGGAAGGTGTAGTTTTTTTATTACTGCTTATTTAATTAGACCATGATATTTTCAGCTGTAGGCGAGCCTCCGATGTGTCTTGCAGTGAGCGTTGCCTTTGCCTTGCGCGAAGCCATTGCTGCTTCGCGGGCGGACACTGGCTACTCTAAGAATGAGTGGTTTGATATTGGTGTGTTGTTATTTTATTTTTATTGATTTATAATTTCATTGCGATTCAGGTGAATTTCGTTTTTAATTATTTTTTATATAAGCTTTTTTTAAATAGTATTTTTTTCTTTTGTATTTTTAGACGGACCTTACACTTTGGAAACGAATTGTTTGAAGTCAGATGTTAACCTGGACGAATTCTTGTTCTACTGATCGTTTAAATTTTAAATATAAAAAAACTTTCTGAAAATGTTTTTTTATTTAATTTTATTTAACTTTTAACCTAACAACACACAATATCCCAACACTTATAAAGTCCTCAATTTATTGTGTTGTACCGGGAAAGTGCCTATAGTTAATTTAATTAAATATTGTTTGGCTTTAACCTGTGGCAGATTGCCAGCAGAGCAGCTGCCTTTTGCGGTACAATATTAAAACACGTGCTCTCTTCGTTATGGAGTATGGCCAGAAGATGAGCTTGATAACACTCTATGTAATTTTAAGTCATAATGTAATTTTAATCTTACTAATATTATAAATGCGAATGGATGTATATAGATGGATGTTTGTTTGAAGGTATCTCCGGAACGGGTGAACGGATTTTGATGAAATTTGCCGCAGATGTAGAACATAGTCTGGAAGAAGAAATATATATGTATATATATGTATATGCTTATTATGTTTTTTTTAAAATTTCGCGCGGACGGAATCGCGGGCGACAGCTAGTAAATAATACTTGTAAGGATATGCACTATTGGTTAACAATCATTACAATTGCGGTGATTGGGAAAAAAGCATATTTTCTAATACATAATCAATAATTCATTAAGGAAATGGATTTCCTTTAGTAATTTGCTGGTTTATTTTAATAACTACTTTTAAATACGATGTAGTGGGTTCGAATCCGACATTCGATTTACATATTTACGTTAGCATTAAGTGTCTAAGTATGGAATTAATGTTTTTTATATACTCATAAACTACCGTTCCATCTTTTTCCAATTGCGTTCATTTGTAATGTAAAATCAATTGAAAACAGTCAATTTTAAAATTCATTCAAAGTGAGATAAGGGTTTTTTTTTAAATATTTTTATTGGACAATGGATAGAATAGAGTTTACTGTGAACAAGAAAAAATATACCGGTGAGTATTAATTTTATTTATTTAAGCTTTGTATACAATGTAACTTTTGTAACATAACATTAGAAATGCGGTGACGTACTGGTGGGCTAACTCCGAAAGAGTTCTCTTACAGCATAACATAAATAGACGATGTTTAGTGGGTAATAGCTATGTTAGCTATATTATTAGTGGGTTATATCTATTATTTTTACTAATTATTAAGAAATTGTTATTAAACACATGTTTCATTGTGCATGGTTAATATATTCCATTAGTGGGATTAGCAGGAATATTTGTGAATCACCTTCGTAACTTCATCGATAATTATGTCAAATTTAGTATGAGATTTTTGGTGCACTTTAAAAACCGATATGAGGCGCTGCATAATTTTTAATACGTTGTTGACGATGCAATGGCGATTATCACAAATATTCTTGTTAGGCCTACTGATATGACAGTGAAGATTCAGGTATGTAACGCACCATTGATGACTATATATAGTCAATACTGAGCCAATATTTGACTAAGGTCAAGTCCAGGGCTGGTTAACTAAAGGCACTCGTGTCATCATTTCGGTGAAATACCACGACCACACAGAAGACAGGCGTGTAGTGGAAGCAATTCCGCGTTCCGTGTGATAAGGGACTCATAAGAAGGAGAAATTTACTCTTTCTGTGCGCCCTCTTCTATGTTGATTAAAGATAGGCAACACATTTGCATTTGCGGATGTCTATGGGCAGGAGTTGCTTCGCTATTTTGGCGAAACCAGGAGGCCGTTTGCTTGTTTGCCTGCTTTTGATATAAAAAATCATTGGCAAATAACACAATTTTTTTGGACAAGCTATCATAAATTTAACTTTTCACTACGAAAAACAATGTAAAGTTTTGATTTATTATATAAGGAGCGAATACGTGTGATACACTTAGAAAAGATCCGAATAAGATAAAAAGATAATGTAAAATCCAGAAAAACAGATAATGCACCTTTAGTCAACTATAGAGTTCGAAATATTCTGATTGATCTGATATTATTATAAAATTAAAATTGCAGTGGGCCATGAAGTAGACTCAGATGTGACAATAAACGACTATCTCCGTAAACATCTCAACTTGAACGGCACCAAGTACATGTGTCAGCAGGGGACCTGCGGTGCTTGTATTGTTAATGTTACCAACAACGACATTTATGGACATCGACGGACATTTTCTGTTAACTCTGTAAGTACACTAAGAACCCTATTCTTGAATATTATTTAACAAGTTCAATGCCACATCGCCTGGAGAGTTCTCATGCAAGAAAACTGTAGCATGGAAAGTGTTAAATTGTAATAATTGAAGAAAATTTTCTGGATTTTAAAACCTCCGAAAAATTACATGTTATTACTTTTTTCATTTTGGAAATTGATGTTGCTATTATGGGGTCAAATATTGTTGGGAGTAAGGTCGTTAAAAATGGGTTTAATACTAAAACCCGAACCCGTACCCTAAACTGACTAGCATTCATGCGTAGAAATACCGAAGAAGATTGCCAATATCTCACCCGATGGCAGACCGAAATCTCTGCCTTTTCTCCCTCTCTGCCAGTGGGGTACTGGGTAAAAAACGTGAGTTGGTCGTTGTTGTTTAACATTTCAATTATGTTGTAGTGTTTGGTCTCTATAACTCAATGTGATGGTTGGGATATCACGACTATAGAAGGTGTTGGTGACCGTCAAGGTTATCATCCAATACAGAAGACTCTAGCGGAATACAACGGCACACAATGCGGCTACTGTAGTCCTAGTTGGGTCATGAGTATGTACAGGTACTGATGAATTAGTTTTGTCTTTGTCAGGTATCCAGAAATAAGTATTCGGTTGATAAAAAATATTGTATATAGTGGGTAGATTATTAAATTCAGTCGATACGTAACTGTTGTTTGATTGAGACATCCCGTACTTAAAATAATATTTAACATGGCGCAGTCGGTAGGATGCGAGAAATTTTAAGTTTAATTAGTGTGTAAACGTTTTCTTATTCTGAAAAAGTGAAAAACAAAAAGTTTTTATGAAGTGCAGTGTTATTATATAAAAATGAATAACGCATTACAGCCGCCACCGCCATTTTGCTTCGACAATGATTTAGCAAACGTTACGACGGGTAATATCAGCCGAGAATGGAGCAGATGGAAAAATAGATTTTTAATATACATGAAGGCGATAAAGTTGGACAAGGAAACAGCGGATGTGCAAATAAATGTGCTGCTTCATGTCATCGGCGAAAAATGTCAAGAGATATTTGAACAATTTAACGAACAATTTAGTACGGCGGAGCGGTTACTGGCAAGGTTCGACAGTTACTTCAGCGGAAAAAAGAATTTAACTATTGAGAGACAAAAATTTTTTGGACGGAGTCAAGTTGATTGTGAATCAATAGAACAATATATAAATGAGTTGAGTAAACTATCATTGTCCTGTGAGTTTCAAGGCTTGCGTGAAGATCTAGTAAAAGACAGACTAATATATGGTATCAAAGACGACGGCCTACGGGAACGGCTGTTGAGGGAGCAGGATCTCACTCTTAAGAAAACCGTGGAGATCTGCAAGTTAACAGAAATGTCGCGGGCCCAGGCTAGCTTTATAAAGCGGGACAATTCATTACGCGAGCAAGTGAACGCCGAAGAAAACGTTCATACAGTGCAGCGGGCCAGCCCTACGAGCGGCTATGTGTGTACGTGTGCGTGCGGCGGCAGCAGATCGGCGCGGCCGGCACACGGCGAGCGCGCCCCCGCGCCCGGCCGGCAGCGCGGCGGCGGCGGCGAGCGCGCGGTGACGTCATCGCGGCGGTCGGCGCGACCGGCGGCGCGACCGGCGCAGTGGCAGCGCGGCGTGTGCAACCGCTGCGGCACTGCGCACTCAAAGTTCGAGTGCCCGGCGTATGGAAAGATATGTAGAAATTGTAATAGATTAAATCATTTTGAAAAAATGTGCCGGGCGGGTCGCGTTCATGCCGTGCAGGAGGACTCTTCGGACCGGGTATGTCAAAATTCCTTATTTTTAAAAAATAGTGATTGGGTGGTGGAAGTATCGATAAATAATTACACTTTAAAAATAAAACTGGACACGGGAGCGGACGTGAATGTTTTGCCTAGCAAGTTTTTACGAAAAATAGGTATAAATAAACAAAATATTATTCCAACTTGTACTAAGTTATTAGGTTACTCGGGCACATCGATAGAAGTTCTAGGGAAATGCAGCTTAAAAGTGAAATATAAAAATAATGAATACATATTGAAGTTTATTGTCGCAAATGTAAACTCCGTGCCTATTTTAGGACTTCAGTCGTGTGAAGAGTTAAATGTAGTTCACCGTGTTTTAGCAGTTAATACGCAGTTTAATGATAGCATTCTAGACGAGTTTGAGGATGTTTTTCAAGGAATGGGCTGTCTACCAGGAGAATATAGAATACATTTAAAAGATAATATTACTCCTGTTATACACGCACCTCGTAAATTACCAATTGCTTTAAGGGATAGCGTAAAACAAAAGTTGGACGAATTAGTTGATCAAGGTGTTATTGCTAAAGTTGAGGGTCCGACGGATTGGGTTAACAGTATGACCGTTGTCAAAAAGCCGGACGGAGACATACGTATTTGTTTGGATCCAAAAGATTTAAATAAAGCCATAAAACGTGAACATTTTAAATTACCAACGCTAGATGAAATTACATCGAGGCTATCTGGTGCAAATTTTTTTAGTACTCTAGACGCTAAGCAATCATTTTTTCAAGTCAAGTTACACGATAGTTCAACAAGTTTATGCACTTTTAATACTGCGTTTGGAAGATATAAATTTTTGAGAATGCCGTTTGGAATTTCTTCCGCTTCCGAAATTTTTCATAAGAAACTGTACGAATTCTTCGACGACATAGATGGCGTTATTTTGTTTGTCGACGATCTATTAGTGTTTGGTCCGACGCGGCAAGTGCACGACGACCGACTACGGCGCGTACTTCAGAGGTGTAGGGAAATTAACATAAAATTGAATAAAAAAAAGTGCAAGATAGGGCTGACAGAACTAAAATATTTAGGACACAAAATTTCGCGAAACGGTATTTCACCCGACGACTCCCACACTACGGCTGTACAAAATATGCCCACACCAAAAAATGTTAAAGATTTAGAAAGATTCTTGGGTCTCATAAATTATGTAGGAAATTTCATATCGAATTTGTCGGAAAAAACGCATTTGCTTAGGGAGCTTTTAAAGAAAAATATAGAATGGCTTTGGGACGAGCGACATGAGAAATGTTTTAACAATCTAAAAACATGTTTAGTCAGTCCGCCGGTGTTAAGATATTACAGCTTAGAACATCCGGTGACTGTGTCGGTGGACGCCAGTAAACACGGCTTAGGCGCTTGCCTCATGCAGGACGGCGCTCCCGTCTGCTATGCGTCTAAGTCATTGACGGAAACCGAACAGCGATACGCACAAATCGAAAAGGAATTGTACGCTTGCGTATTCGCTTGCGAAAAGTTTTACGCGTATATCTACGGTCGTGACGATGTCGTTATAGAAACGGACCATAAGCCTCTTGTAAGCATAATACAAAAACCGATAGCGGAGGCACCAGCTCGCTTACAGCGAATGTTGTTAAGGTTGCAACCGTTTTCTTTTAAATTAATATATAAGCCAGGTAAGTACTTGTATGTAGCAGACACGCTTTCCCGCGCGGTGGCGTCGACGCCAGCGGTAGCGGGCGAGGGCGCGCGCGAACACTGGGCGATGCGCGCGCAGGTGTGTGCCGTCGCCGTCAGCAATCCCCTTACGGACTCGCATTTTTTAGAACTTCAGCGTAATACAAAGTTAGATAAAGAAATGCAGTCATTAATTAAGATAATTAGAAAAGGATGGCCGGATCATAAGAGCAAAGTAGAATGTTTGCTGAGACCGTACTGGGATTGTAGGGACGAGCTTACCGTTGCGTTTGACATGGTTTGGAAAGGCGCAAAAATAGTAATACCGAAATGTATGCGTAAAGAAATGCTGCTTAAAATCCATGCGGGGCACCTAGGTGCTGAAAAATGTAAAAATAGGGCTCGTGAGATTATGTATTGGCCCAGCATGAATTCTCAAATTTCAGATATGATTTCGCACTGTCAGGCGTGTCTCACCTACAGGAAACAAAATGTCAAAGAAAGTCTAATTCCTCACGAAATACCCAGCAGAGCATGGTCTAAATTAGGAGTGGATATTTTTCATTTTGCGAATAGGCCATTCTTAATTGTTGTGGATTATTACAGTAAATATATAGAAGTAAATAAGTTGAATACCACGACCTCCTTGGAGGTCATCGATAATTTAAAAAATATTTTTAGTAGGCAGGGCATTCCGGAAATATTAATGTCGGACAATGGCCCTGAATTTAATTCACACCAATTTAAATGTTTTGAGACAGATTGGAAGTTCAGGCATGTCACGTCCTCGCCCCGCTATCCACAGTCTAACGGCCAGGTAGAACGAGCTGTACAGACAGTAAAAAACATACTCAAAAAGACACATTACGACCAAACAGATTTCCGTTTAGCTCTTTTAGAATATTTGAACAGTCCAATTAGTGCTAAATTAGCTTCTCCAGCTCAACTTCTAAACAATCGTAGTTTAAGAGGCATTTTACCGCGAGCCCCGGTATTTTTGGAACCAAAACTTGTTAATAAAAACTTAGTAAAAGAACATTTACATAGCCGGCAAATTTATCAAAAACACTATTACGATAAAAGAAGTAAAAAATTGAAGGAATTAAAGCAAGGAGACAAAGTTAAAGTATTTACAAATGGGATGTGGTCAAATGGCGTAATAATAAAAAATATTAACCCACGATCTTATCAAATTAAAATGTGTACAGGTCGTGTAATTAGAAGAAACCGTAGGCATATTGTAAAAGATAGCGAATATCGCAGTGAGTCATACGCGTCGCCGTACGATGACGATGAATTCAATGTTCGTTGCGAAACACAAGCGGCGCGCGCCCGTGTTCAGGATCTCTCCACCCAATCATTGATGGGTACAAATCGTGAAAGCAACAACTTATATGTTACGAAATTTGGCAGGACAGTGAGGCCTCCTGATCGGTTCGGGTACCCTTGAGGAACTGGTGAGATAAAAAAAAAAAAAAAAAAAAAAAACTGTTCCGAAGGTGAATTATGTATGCTTAGTATTTCTTGTTATTACTATTTTATTTTCTATGTGATTAGTATTTTTAAGACTGTATTTTTTTTTTGTTCTTTGCATTGTATTAAATTTTTAATGGTGTGAAAATTTTGTTTTACGTTCTCATTATTATACTATATTGTTACAGTTTTCTATCTCTTTCATTAATATTATATAGCTTATATATCAAGTTAGGTAGAATGTTACAATATTTTAAGAAGGGGGATGGTTGGTTAATTGTAAGTGTTTCTTTTATTTTATTTTTTTTTGTATAAGTTTTTTTCATGTTACGCATACACATGTTTAAAAGAAGGGGGATGTCAGGTATCCAGAAATAAGTATTCGGTTGATAAAAAATATTGTATATAGTGGGTAGATTATTAAATTCAGTCGATACGTAACTGTTGTTTGATTGAGACATCCCGTACTTAAAATAATATTTAACAGTCTTCCACAAATTCACTAATTCCCTATCCGTACCTAATTCCTCAGAAAGAATAGGCTCAATAGGTTTTCGTTCTCTAGATCGATGTATCATTCATCATATAGTCATCATATCCTTATTAATGGTACCTTTCCAGCAAACCAACCCAAATCGATCGAATCGAAGCAAAGCTTACCCATATCGATGCATCCCTTTAAATTCATTTTTAAAGTTAAATAATTCGATTATGGATTAAGAAATGACGCATTTTACAGTTTACTTGAAGAAAATAATTATAAATTAACTAAATACCAAATAGAAGATTCTTTTGGCAGCAATACATGCAGATGTACAGGATACAGACCAATACTTGATGCTTTCAAAAGTTTTGCCCACGATGCTCCTGAACCAAACCTCACTGACATCGAAGATTTGAAAATTTGCAGTGATAAAGATAAATGTGAACTAACACTTGATAATAACTGGTGTTTATTACATAAAGAGAATATTGCTCGTAAGAATAAAAAAATACTTTTAAAAGATGATAGAATCTGGTACAGGGTTAATGAAATACGAGATATATTTGAAGTGTTTAGTACTGAAGGAACAAACTCTTATATGCTAGTTAATGGAAATACTGGACGAGGTAAGTTAAAATAAATTTGAAATATCAAAAACCTAAAGAGTGAATAATAAAACATTTGTTACAGGAGCGGTACCAGTTTTTGCCTTTCCTAAAGTCTTAATAGATATAAGTGCTGTTGAAGAATTGAAGACATTTTACATAGATCAGAATTTAGTAATCGGTGCAGGAATAACATTGAGAGATTTGATGGATCTTTTCAAAAATATATCAGAAAGAGAACAGCATTTTCAACATTTAAAGAAGTTATACGAGCATTTAAATTTAGTAGCACATATACCAGTAAGAAATGTAAGTTTTAAGAAATATTAAAATATCGGAACTTATTAAATACTATATTTAGTGGTAAAACTGAGATTATATTTCAGATAGGATCAGTAGCTGGTAATTTGATGCTCAAACATAGAGAACTGACGTTTTCATCGGATGTATTTTTGTTACTTGAAACGATAGGTGCAACTCTAACAATTGGTAAGAAGAAATAAATAAATACTGAAAGGAATAAATGAATGTAAACATCAAACGAAAACTTTCTAAATAATAGAAGATAAAACTTCATATAATGTACAAATAACTTTCAAAATTTCTTTTTATCTTTTTTTTTATTTTGGTTCTATAAAACTAATTTTTTATTCTTATTTCTTTTTTTTTTAAGTTTCTGCTATATCAATAGATGAAGTAACACCAGAGACTTTTCTAAAAATGGATATGACTGGTAGAATAATCACACAGATCAAAATACCTCCACTGTCTCACAATTATGAGTTTGTTTCTTTTAAGGTATGCAATCTTTTTAAAGTATATTCCTTGTATTTAGCTGAATTTTACGTAAAGTTTGTCTTGAACATTTTTTTATCACACATAGGGTATCTAATGACGAATATGAATTTATAATTTCACAAAATTATCACAGGTTATGCCTCGATCTCAAAATGCTCATGCTCAAGTCAACGCAGCTTTTCTTTACGAACTAGAAGTGGATCATGAAACAGTAAAATCTGCGAGAATAGTCTATGGCGGTCTCTCTGGTAAATTCATACATGCAGTGCAAACTGAGAACTGTCTGATTGGGAAGAAATTATTTACAAATGAAACATTGCAACTGGCGCTTGAAGTTTTAGAAGGTGAAATTATTGTAGAAGAGATTCGTGACTATCTGTCACCGGAATATCGAAAAAAATGTGCCCTTGGATTGTTTTATAAAGTAAGATTTTTTTTATCTTTTTCCATTACATTATACTTATCTGATCAACAAAAGAAAAATATCGAAATTATTAATTTTTAGGGTTTGATGAACCTAATTCCGGAAAATAGATTAGAACCCCGATATAGATCCGGTAGAAAGGATCTGAGAAAAACCAGACCTCTATCCTCAGGGAAGCAAGAATATGATACAAATCCCAGTCTTTGGCCACTGAACGAGCCAATGCCCAAAGTAGAAGCACTTATACAATGCGCAGGTGAATCTGTTTATGTTAATGACACTCCAACGTTACCAAGAGAAGTTTTCTGTGCGTTCGTTCCTTCTGAAGTCAGTGTTGGTGAAATTGAAAGCATCGATCCGTCCATTGCATTAGTAAGTATTAACTTAGTTAACAACAATTTCAATTTATTGATTTGAAATCTAGTAAATGAAGAATGAAAATTAAACTAATGTATGTAATAGGTAACATAAAATTTACAAATTATTGTAAATTTTATGTTACTTATGCTCTCAAAATAGTAAAGTTAGCTGATTGTCCTTGATAAACCAGTGTTTCTTTAGTTTTTGTGTGCATTTGATGGTAGTGATCAAGCGACAAAAGCTTAACGTTTTATTATATTTTCATGGTTAATGTTTTTGTTGGTGTTTTTAGAAGTAATTTTATAGTTTACTAGCTACCCATATAAATAATAATATACCATAAAACATAGTAAGCATCCATCCAGATGGATATTCATCAAAACTTTCGAATTTATAATATTATTAAAATTATTTCCAAGTAGAGTTGGCAACAGGCTGCAAAAATCCCTGATCTGCTGTGCTGACTGATAAATAATTTTAAACACTGATTTAATTTTTAGAAACTATCTGGCGTTATAGCATTTCTCTCTGCAAAAGATATCCCCGGATCAAATAACTTTATACCTCTCAACATTGAAGGTGGAATGGCTCCTGAAGAGGTACTCTGCGAACGTGATGTTAAATATTACAACCAACCAATAGGTATTATTATAGCTAAATCAGAGAAGGTAGCTAACAGAGCTGCTTTGTTGGTCAAAGCAAAATATAAAAACGTAAAACAACAACCAGTATATACAATAAGGGAAGTATTAGATAGAGAGCCTGAAAGGGTAATGGTTTTCATAGTCTACCCTGCTAGAGACAGAGGATTGAATGTGCAAAGGGTTATGAAAGGATCCAATAATATATTCGATCAATATCATTACCACATGGAAACGCAGTCGTGTGTCACCAAGCCTAGTGAGGATGGCATTGATGTGGTCGCTGCAACACAATGGCCTGATCAGGTACACGCAGCTATTTCACAGGTCTTGAATATTCCACAAAACAGGTACGAGTTTTATTTGTAAATTTTGTACTAACTTTTGCAAAATTTCTAGAGGCGATCAGTGATCTTCGTGGAAGTGATACATAAAAAGTGTGTAGCAAAAAGTTGCTTACAAATGGAATGAATATCGTAAAATAATTTATTATTAACCGTTAACTTATTTGCAGAAATCAAATTGCAAATTTACAACTGAATGTTAATTTTTTATGTGTACTTAAATGTATTTGGTCAGTAAAAATATTCATTAACTTGTGATGTTTTTTCTGTTTCTAGAATTAATTTAAAGACACTACGTCTTGGGGGTGGGTTCGGTGCTAAAATATCTCGCAACTGCTTGATTGCCTGCGCCTGTGCACTCGTTACATACTTAACAAACCGACCCTGCAGATTTGTAATGTCTATGCAAGCCAATACAAGGATCATTGGAAAAAGAAATCCGAGTACGCTGGACTACGAGGTATTGTTACCATTACGCTTTTTACATCTGTGATAAGAATAGAGAGAAAAGAAATTATGGATATGAAAAAATAAAGATTTTCACTTTCGTATCTTGTACATCTTATACAAAGAGTGTCGATGGCTCAGGGGTTAAGCACTTGACTAGCAATCTGTAGGTCCTGGGTTCGAATCCCGCCATGTACTAATGTATTTTTCGAGTTTCGATTTACATATGTACATTTACCCGACGTTCTTACGGTGAAGGAAAACATCGTGATGAACATATCTGAGAAGAAATTCATTAATATGTATGAAATCAACCAACCTGCACTGGGCCAGCGTGGTTGACTATGGCCTAGTCACCCCTTTATTAGGGTAGGCTCCGAGCCCCTCAGGGGGGACGTATAGTGAGCTGATGATGATGATATTGTACATTTTGACAATACAAAATTATAAAAAGTTTAAATTCTAAAATAAATGTTAACTTTCAGCTTGGAGTGAGCGATGCCGGAGAAATACAATATTTAGAATATCATTTGTATTTAGACAATGGATATGTTGTTAGTGACAATATCATATTGTATAGCATTTCTGCTGTAAAGAACTGCTATGACAACAGAAGATGGTCTTATAAGTTATTTAACGTTACTACTGACACTGCATCTAATACATTTGCTAGATCTCCAGGTATAGTTGTTTATTCTAGTTAGTCTAAGACTAGTAATTTTTACAAATCAATGATTTTTTTTTCCTACATTGTCCAATCGAATCTTGAACTTCATACAAAATTATTTTTTAGGTGCATTTGAAGCTATAGCCATGACGGAGCATATAATGGAACGTATATCTTACGAACTAGATAGAGATCCTTTAGAAGTGCGTTTGAAAAATTTGAATCCACAATATTCAGATCTAGCTGAAATTGTTGCGATGTTAGTAGAAGAAAGTGAATATAATAAACGGAAAGAAGAAGTACAGGCTTTTAATAAATTGAATCGTTGGAAGAAACGAGGTCTTCGAGTAGCACTAATTAGTTGGCCTGCTTCTACTGTAATGGATTTTCCTGTTAGTCTAACAGTCTATCATGCTGATGGTTCAGTAGTGGTAAGACATGGAGGGATAGAAATGGGTCAAGGTATCAATACTAAAGTAACTCAAACAGTTGCCTACGTTCTACAAATACCTATAAATAAGGTTAAAGTAAAACCAACAGAAGTGTCAGTTGCACCAAATTCCTACATCAGTGGTGGTAGTCGAACAACTCACGCTATTTGCTTTGGTGCTACCAAATGTTGTCAACTCATTCTTGATAGATTATCTACAGTCAGAGATAGTCTGAATAATCCTACATGGGAATTGCTGGTACAGACTGCGTATATGCGTGGTATAAATTTGCAAACAAGTTACAGAGTAACGCCGAATGATGAAGAAACCTTCAGGATGCCAGCTGCTGTTGTTACAGAAGTAGAACTAGATATATTAACAGGTGAACATGATATTTTAAGAGTAGATATTCTGCAAGATGCTGGCTTGAGTATAAATCCTCAAATAGATATTGGACAGGTAACCGAGAAAATTTTCTATATTTACGTATCATCTCCCATACTACCTACCTACTCTGTGAAAAATCGGCGCACCACGTTTTTTAAAACTTCAGTCGTCACTTCCTTCATTATTTGCCATTCACATAATCCATCTATGTATTCCTTCCTTACCAATATGCCTCTTCACATTTATATTTAAAATACTAATTATCACATTTTAACTTACCGTTCTTTTAACCTTTGCTACTAACCTTTTAACCTTTTGCTACTAAATTTATCTGTCTCTGGTCTAATATGTCTTTCGTGTACCTGTGAAATATTATCAAATTATTAGAAATATTAATTTTGTGATAATATGCTGATGTACTTTTTTACGTTTAGATTGAGGGTGCATTCGTGATGGGTTTAGGATACTGGACGTGTGAGCATTTGATTTACGACAAAAAGACCGGAGAGCTGCTCACTGATCGAGCGTGGAACTACCACGTGCCTCTCGCTAAAGACATACCTATTGACTTCAGAGTCAAACTACGCCCAAATTCATTTAATCCAATTGGTGTCCTCGGAGCTAGAAGTAAGTTTACGTCATTTTATTGTAAATTTATCCGTATTTTTCATGATTTTATAGGATTGTAGAATTACCATTAAAAACCTTTTCACTACTAGCTGGTCTTTAGTGAATTTCAAAACATGAAATCCTTTACTTTTCGTGAACGATTTCATGTTGTAAAAGAATCATAATGTACGTTTGTATTCTAGCTATTACGGAACCGCCAAGTTGTCTAGCGGTGAGCGTGGCATTTGCTTTGAGAGCTGCTATAGTCTCATCGCGAGAAGAAACAGGGTTTTCCAGAACGGAATGGTTTCAAATTGGTAAGGTGTATTTTAAACTATTTAAACTTTTCAGATACATTATTTTAAATTAATTCATGTCTCCTACACTTATGTATGGCTAATTCGCTTTCGGTACCGACTAATTTTAGACCTGTAGGCAGTTCTTAAGCGTGAGCGATTACTGAACTGGTTTGAAGGGTACTCAACAATTCGGTGCTGACAACAGACTGAGTGTAGCTGTTTTCAATCTATTGTAATTAAGTATTTTTTTTTTACAGATGGACCTTATACATTGGAGACGAATGTTTTGAATGCGAAAGTTAATTTGAAAGAATTTCTATTTAATTAATTTTCATGATGTCATTCTAAGAAAATTTATTTTTGATATCTCTCGGGAAAGAAATTTAGTTTTTATAATAAGGAAAATATTATTTTAATATGTTTGAAAAATTTAATAAATCGGAGATAAATGCTCGGTTATTACTTTTATCGTTGTCTCTGTTTTGCCAAAGGGAATGAAAAAGACGACAATATGTGTTAAAGCTGCAGTTTTTAGGTTAGAATAGAATATAAAAGTTGAAATTACTACGACATTAATAGGAATCGAATAAAAAGTGTTTCCCTCAGTTGAAGATAGAAATGTTCAGAAAATACGATTACAGACTTCACTATCTACAGTTCGTTTAAAATAAATAGACATAATTTAACGACTAAGATTTGAATTAAATAAAGTCTACTATTCAATATTTAAGCAATATATTTAGCCCTCGTTTAAATATAAAAAGTAACGTGTGGCTAACAAGGAAAGAAATCGTCTTTTAAGAAAACAACATAAAATATATAAAAGGTAAGTAAAACACTTTTAACAGAAGAATGTTTAATACCTGCAAAAACAATTTTAACCCTTTCTTTTTTCTTTTCAAAAAGAGTGAGTTTATAAAATGTTTTTACACAAATGTTTCTGCAGTCAAAACCCAAGGAATATTATTATAATAAACAATTTTAATTTAAAATAAAACAAGCTATACTTTCGTAATGAGGTACTATTAGTTTTTAAAAATGGCCCTAATAATATAATACGGCGTTGAAATGGCGCACTTAACAACGAAGCATTTGCCTGAGAAATTATGATGGTTTTTAAAAAAGCTTCGTGTTTAAGAAAACATTTTTCTTAAGTTAATGTAGCTCATTTAATAATCTTTTAATTTTAATCCTATTTTATATAATTGATATTTTATAATAGCTATCGCCTGCGATTTTGTTTACGTGGAATTAATTGAAAAAAAAAATCCTGAGTACTCTATGTGCTAATCCAGTCTGTGATCCATACCTGAACTAAATTTCTATTCCAAGTCGCTAATCAAAAAATCTAAACTATATGGAAGTGAAAATAAATTTAACAGTGGTACACACCAGCAATAACAACATCTGTTGCACGAATTAGTCGGTGAAATACCACGACCACACAGAAGACAGGCGTCAAGTGGAAGTAAATCCGCGTACAGTCTGATGACTGTGGTGCCGGAGGCTTAATTTTAGTCCTCATCCCCTTCCCACCCTTTTCTTACAAAGTAAAGGATGGGAATGGCATTATGGCAAGGATTTGTCGGAGGAGGGTCACGAAGTAAAGGGAAATATTCTCTATCTGTGCGTCCCCTTCTCCGTTGTTTTAAGGTAGGTAACGCATCTGCAATTGCGAATGTCTATGCGGTCGCTTCGCTATTTCAGCGAATCTGATGGTCGCTTGCTCTTTGTCACCTTACATAAAAAAACCTTTGATGTGTCACGAGAATGAAACGTATTTTTACTATACATTTTGATACATTTTGACGATTGTACTAGCGATAGTGACAGATAGCAGATCCATTAATAGTTAATTAGTTTAATTAGGTGGTAATCAAGATTAATTTAAACTTTCACATTAATAACATTACTCGTAGTAAGACAATATCTTAAGCGATCAAATTGAAACATTGTATTTGATTTGTATATATAAGTAAATAGAAAATTTTCTTTTATTAAACAATATTGTGTTTACTCAGAATAAGCCTTAAGTAATATTTGAAGATGTTTCTTGTCAAATTGTTGAAATGCGAGACTCTGGCTTGAGTAAAGTTTACTTTCACTTAACAGAAATACGGCTTTCTTTAAATCCCGTAATACTCCAATTACGACAGACAGAAGCGAATTATTTCATTTGTTTTTTAATACTAGCCGTCGCCCGCGATTCCGTCCGCTTGGAATTGAAAAAAAAACTTATTAAGTAGCCTACGTGTTCTTCCAGACTATGTTTTACATGTATGGCAAATTTCATCGAGATCCGTTAAGCCGTTCCAGAGATACCTTCAAACAAACATCCATCCATCTAAACATTCGCATTTATAATATTAGTAAGGTAAAGTAGCATTGAATTCGATTTAAATTTAAAAACATTGTTTCCAGTACAACATTTATAGATAACTAAAGTTAAGGGATGTTCTGTCAAAAGGGTGGATTGTCTACATATTATACGTTACAAGGGTTGACTGAAGGAATCTACTAACGGAATACGATTTATTGTTAGGGTACGTACTGTCTAAACTATTTGAGAAATTAACAAATACCCGATTTCGTTAAAAACGATGTTTTAAAGGTACACTTCAGAGCAAAAACAACGAACAGGCGTCATGCACAACTTATGACTAAAAATTTTATTAACTCTCTCGCTCTCTCAAAAAAAGCATAGACTCATAAAATTGCAGCATTAAATTTTAAAAGAATCATTGTTCCTTACACATATTACTAAAATTGAAATTCTCAGCTTTGTTCTTAATATTGTAAAACTCACTGTCGCCCGCGACTCTATCTGCGGAGAATTAAAAGTCGATTTACGGACGATAATTTTACGTGATAACGTTTTAAAAAAACATTGATGAAAAATTGCATACTTTTATGAATTGATTTGAATAAGAAGACAGCATCAAAAGTCTATCACTTAGACCTTTGCCTCTCTATTGCTTGTTCAGCGCTCTCGCTTGCACACTTGGCTCATGCAGAACATGACAATCAGTCATGGTTTTTCGTGCGTGCAGCCAGCATTCATAGATTTTTAAGACGTTATCACGACAAAAACTTATGTCTATTGAACTATTCCAAATTTAATTTAGATCCATTTAGCCGATCTAGTGTTAAGTTACAAAAAATATTCACCCATCCAACTTTCGCATTTATAATATTAACAATAATAAAACGTATAAGTAACAAGCCTTTTTTTGAAGTCCGTTAAAAATAGCCAATTTAAAAACAATCTAAACTTTGCACTCGTTTTTGTGGACGGAGTTAAAGCGGATAGTTTTAAATAACCATCACTCGGGTAACGAATAAAAACGTACACAGAGCACTCCGTCAGTCGTGGCTCTGCGCTTGACAGACAAAAGATTTTTACAATAAAACTGTTCCAATTTACTCTGGTGCCAATACTGTTTTGTTTATTTGAACCTAGTGGAACTAGCACGAATATTTGTGATAATGACCATCGTATCGTCATCGACAAAATTTATATTAAAATTTATACAGCGCCGAACGGATGAATTGTACACCAAAAATCTCCTACTAATCTTACTAATGTTATACTATGTTTGTTACAAGATATGTACAGAATGGTTGCATAGATCTCGATGTAGAACATAGTCTGGTAGATCACATAAGTAACTAAGTTTTTTATCTCCGCGCGGACGCAGTCTCGGACGGCAGCTACTAATCACATAATAGGCGATGACGATATGAAAGCGATGCTCACAAATATTCGTACTAAGGCCTCTTTTATTGAAAGCATTTTCATACTGTTATTGAACTAAAACTTTTATTACTTTAATTGTTAATATAAATACCTTAACGAAAGTAAAATAAGTGCATCTTTCAGAAAAAAAAATCAATACTTATTTGTCCTATGTGCTCCTAAAATACTGCACAAATTTTGATGCAATTTGGTACTCAAGTATGCTGTCTAAAAAGTATAAATTTAAACTATGAATGGACTCTACTTAAACGTCCCTGATATGGTCAAATTAACAAGATTTTTACTGTTATATTCTACTGTCTTTACACTGGTATAAAACATACTGTCCTTTTAATTAAAAATAAAACAAAGACAACATCTTATCTATATATATATATAACGGCCGGGGTGGCTCGCTATCAGAATTATTATTGATTGAGATCACTTGTGGGCGGCTATGGGTAATATCGGATTCAAGGAATACACTACTTATCACTTCTCAACTCGTTATAATTGATTCACAGGCTCATGTACAACAAACAATGCTTTAGCTACGAACCATATTTCCAGAATGACTAATGTCAGACGCGCATCGTACAAGAAGTCTCTTCGAACACAGCTCGTGTTCTAATTTCGATTTATTAAAGTTGATTTCTTCTTCTGATTGCGACATATAAAAGAAAGTCGTGTTAGTTACACCATTTATAACTCAAGAACGGCTGAATCGATTTGACTGAAATTTGGTGGGCAGGTAGCTTAGAACCAGGCAACGGACATAGGACAATTTTTATCCCGGTATCTATTTTTTACTCCGCGCGGACGGAGTCGCGGGTAAAAGCATTTAAATAAGCATGTCACATCAGTGGAATTTCACTTTAAAATAAAATTATTATTGAAAAAAATATTTAATTATGTTGACAAGGTGTTACATTAATTACGTAACGCAATCGATCACTTAACTTTAGTCGTGCGGTGTTCGTCACGTTCTTATTGCAATCAATCCATCTTCCATACAAGAATGTCCGCCTTTACAAATGCCTGTGATGAATACAGATAAATTAATATATTAGTGGGCTTTGGTTTATATATGGGGTTGCTTTGGAGCTATCTGATGATAAAAAAGTTCTATAACAAAATACTGTCGTTCTCCTATCATCAATTTCATCATCAGGTCACTATACATTCCCACTGAGGGGCTCGGAGCCTACCCTAAGTTAGGGATAAATAGGCCATAGTCAACTACGCTAGCTCAGTGAGGGTTGACTTCACTCATGTCTTTGAATTACGATATGTGTAAGTTGCATCACGATGTTTTTTCTTCACTGTAAGAACGTCAGATTAATGTACATATAGACGCTATAGACAAAAAATGATAACTCGTGAGCTGATACGCCTACAAGCATGCGGTATTTAACAATGTTGTGTAGTTTGTGCTAACCTATAATAAAATCATTATCGTTTGATAATGGTTGAAATTATTAACGTGTGAAAAACATATTCGCGATTTCAAGGGTTACAGCGTTTATGCTTTCCAGCGTCGATATGTACATCGAAAACCGAATAACACATTGGTATAAGGTTGGATTTGAACCCCGGACCTGTAGGTTGCAAGTCAAGTACTTAAGCTCTAAGCCACCGACGCTAGAGAACATCAATTTACTTTCACAACACAAATTTTGCACACAATTGTGGATATAAAAAATTATCGTATATAGATATAAAAAGTAAATTGAAAAATATAAGAACTATAAGTGTTTTAATCTATAGAAATAAAATATTAAACTGTAATAAGACGAGGAGATTTAAACGTGTCGTTTAGTAAAAGATCAACGTATGAAGGATTTACGTTACAGCCATTCTTAAATAGACAATTAAAATTCAGATTACGCAACAAATCCAATTTGCGTAAAATTGGAATCGTGGCTCGTGAACGGAAACGCTAACTGATTTCTCAAGAGAATGCGCACAAAATTAAAATTGACATTTTTGGTACATCATAAAGGAATAAATAAAAAGTTTTGGACTTTTAACAAAGTCTAGTGATTAGTAAAAAAAGAACAATAAATCCAACTGACACCATGACTAAATATACATAGTTTCAATGGAATGAACTTGTAACAATTAAAAAATTCAATACTCAAGTAGTTAATTTATTAAAAACAATTAAATCAAATGACCTTATTATAGAATTTTTGAATTTGTAAGGGCGTTGGTGGCTGAGGGGTTAAGCACTTGACTTGTAATCTGCAGGTCCTGGGTTCGAATCCCGTCATGTACCAATGTGTTTTTCTCGATTTACATATGTACATTTATCTGACGTTCTTAAGGTGAAGGAAAACATCGTGTCAACCTGCACATATCTGAGAAGAAATTCAAAGATATATGTGAAGTCAACCTGCACTGCGCCAGCGTTGACTATGGCCCAGTGACCCTAACATGGGGTAGGCTCCGAGCCTCTCAGTGGGGATGTATAGTGAGCTGATGATGATAGAATTGTTGAAATCCACTAAATATAATGTTTTTTTATAGGGACTTTGGTTCTTATGAACACGTCAGTCCCATAGAAAACTACTTACAACATAATTACAAATACATGTACAAGACAATAACAACAACAAAAACATATAATATTAACAAGAGAAAGTATTTACAAATTTTATAAGGTCTTTAACACTGCGGACTCCGTCTTCTAGGTCCGACAATGTTTGGGGCAAAGCATACCGAAGTCTGCCAACGTTAACTATAAATTTGCCTCCATGTTATTCGATCAAAAATCCTTATTATTCGAGTTCTAAGATCTTTATAGCATACAAAGACGTAATTAATATGGTACATTAGTTAGAAGCTGAAAGAGGGATAGTAAGAGTATGTTAGTCCCAACGCATTAAAACACCCCTCATAAAGCGTAATGGTTATTTGGAATCGTGATTTTCCTTCTGTGTTTTAATTGATTTTGCCTTCTTGAAATTGAAAAAAAAAATGGGGGGGGGGGTTATGAAAAATAGATGTTGGCCGATTCTCAGACCTACTGAATATGCTCACAAAATTTCATGAGAATCGGTCAAGCCGTTTCGGAGGAGTACGGGAACGAAAACTGTGACACGAGAATTTTATATATTAGATATATCGTAGAATATTATCGTGTCATCTTTGTGAAGTAGCTTAAAGAATTTAAGTTGTAAAGTTAAACAAAAGTTGAAGAATTCGGTTAAAACTTTCGTTGAAAATAATAGACGATGAAACTTCCGAAGTGTCATAAAGATGGTACAAAATTGCTTAACACTTCTGAATGGCGTTCACTTGAAGAAGTTGTAGGAATTTATAATTAAAAGCCTTCTCTTATGTTGAATATTTTTGAGGATGATTTATGAAGTAGTATTATAAATGTAAATATTTATTTAAAATATATTTATAGGTATTTACATAAGTTGTAACTATGTACATTTTTTTTTAAACTGGGTCACGTTTCCTTCACTTATTTTATATAATCCACGATTTCAAAACACAATTGTTGTTTTGAATTCCTTGTATTATTTTACGTAGATGTATTTACTTAGTACCAGTACAAATTTAAAGAGAGTCTTTATTGAGTTTAAACAGTATCAAGATAGAGCCCGGGTGAGATTACCCACGCGGTGATATATCCTACAGCCACTCTAATGTTAATCTCAGATTGCGACTTGTAACTTAATCTTAAAAAGGGAAAGAATAATTTGAATTAAATCTTTTATTTTTTAAATTTAATTTATTAGTCTTTTTTCTTTAGAATATGTAAAGAGATATCTATATTTTTATGCGTTTCTACACTATTATGAAAATTAAATATATTTATTTGTGACGTATACACTAAAAAACTACTGCACCGATTACAAAAACAATCGGTGCAGTAGTTTTTTACACTTACACTATTACAATGCTTCTTTCACCCTGAGTAACGTAGGGTAATTGTAACTCTTCAAAATACTATATTACCCCAATCCGAATCAATATATCACTAAGGAAGATCCTTTATTATATATTAGAGTAGATTTTGTTTAAGAATCTACTCTAAAATATTGTTTTAAAATCTACTCTAAATGATTGTAAGTATCCATTTGGAGTGTCTATGGCCGTAATAATAACAAAAGATAAGGTCTTAAACATGGTTTTAACATTCAATCCGTTTTTCCTTTGTTTCTTAGAGGCATCGTTAGATAACTGAACACAAAAGGCACCGATCGCGGAAGACGCCAACTAAATTTCGTCTTGTATAATTTAACGACGGTTTAAATAAATACCGCTCACTAACTCCACCCTAATTCAGCAATTGAGATAAATTTCGTGTAATTCAAGAGATACCCCACAAATGTAGAGTTTGTAGAGATCGTTTTTTTTTTGATGGAATGATTTATTTTGTGTTACTGTTAAATAAAAGCCTTAATAGTAATCCTTAGTTCTTTAATATAATAGAAGGGGAGATAGACTGGACGAAAATAGACAAATAAAAAAAGAAGGAGATTTGACATGAAGACAACGTATAAATTATAATAATTAAATTTTTTTTACAATTTTTTTGTTATTGAGGTTTGAAAATTTCTAATATATTTAATGAAATGTGTTACATATTTCGTAATCTCTCTTTGCATATATAAAATATTATATTTTTCAAATTAGATTACAAGATATACTTTGCGTCTAATCCGTCTATTGAATTTTCATATCTCGTAGCTTTGATGGCTGCTACGCTGTGACGTTATTAATTTATCTTAGCGAGGGAAGTTCTACGAAGTACTACGAGCTGCTACGAACGCTAGTTTAAGCCTATTTAATGTAAATATAAAAAAGAGATAATTTAATTTTATACTAGTTCATATAAAAATCATAAATCTTACTAATATTATAAATGCAAATGTTTTGATGAATGGATGTTACAACATAGTCTTGAAGAATTCCGCGCGACGGAGTCGCGGGCGACAGCTAGTTTACAATGATAAACGTCCTCATGTAGAACTATAGTGTAATTCCGACATTGTTAAAGTTCAAATAGAATTCTAAATGAGAGGCTTAATTGAATTACCAATAACGATCTAAAAGGACATAACCCGACTATAGAAATAGGTTATCTAGCGCTTGATTTTATAGTGCGGTTATAACGCGTTTTGTGGTGGACGGGTTATTCACGTTCCTTTAACATATAGGTAATAAGGGTTATAAAATGCACCCCAAAGAGCTAAAGTTAGGGTTAAAATATATGAAAAAATATTGAGGTATTTATCTTACTAATATTATAAATGCGAAAGGTTAGATGGATGAATGTTTGTTCGAAGGTATCTCCGGAATGGCTGAATGGATCTTGATGTTATTTGGCACAGATGTAGAACATAGTCTGGAAGAACACATAGGCTTTTTATTATTTATTTTTAATTCCCCGCGGACAAATTCTCTGGCAATAGCTTACTTTTTATAAATAAAAATGTAACTGGAATTTGTTAGGTACATTTAAATAACTTCACTTTTCGATCTATCATAAATCTTTGAAGAAGTATACTTTTCGTTCAGAAATTATTTTTATAAAAATTTTTAGAACTTTAAAATTCATATTAAAATAAATATTTAAATCTTGTTTACCGAATCTATATATTTTTTAGATTATTCAGCAATGGCGTTGAGAATATAAAGCGTGTGAATGCTGTCGCCTGCGACTCTGCCCACGCTCAGTTAAAAAAACTTAATAGGAGTATGAAAAATAGATAGTAGCCTATTCTCAGACCTACTGGATATGTTTATAAAATTTCATAATAATCGGTCAAGCCGTTTCAGAGGAGTATGGTAACAAACATTGTGACACGATTTTTTTTTTATATAAGATAGCTGTCGCCCGCGACTCCGTCAGCGTGCAGTTAAAAAAGCTTAATACGGGTATGAAAAATAGATGTTGGCCGATTCTCAGACCTACTGAATATGCTCACAAAATTTCATGAGAATCGGTCAAGCCGTTTCGGAGGAGTACGGGAACGAAAACTGTGACACGAGAATTTTATATATAAGATATACGAAATCCCAAGAATAATAACTTACAAATATTTTCTTATTATTTTTTGTGTGAGTAAAACTAAATTATAATTGATTGCTATTCGAATACGTAGTATTTCCTTTTCCAATATTTCAGGAAAATTATTATTTAGCTTTCAGGAGGTGAGCGTACACAAATAAATCTTTCTGCAACTTCTTTTGTAATGGACTTTCATAGAAAATATTGACCAAACAATTTTCCTTCATATTTAATTTTCTTTATAAACATAACCTCACTAGTTCTGAAATAATGGATGGAAAAGATAAGTCATTAATAAAAGACTACTCGTGTTCTATGTTTTTGCTTGCTGTGGTCACGTCGGTCGGTCATTTTTATGCCAATTATTCATCTTTAATTTCTAACTTCATTAGTTTAAAAGGTTAACTAATCTATATATATAAAAGAAAGTCGTGTTAGTTACACTCAAGAACGGCTGAATCGATTTGACTGAAAATTGGTGGGCAGGTAGCTTAGAACCAGGAAAAGGACATGGAATAATATTTACCCCGTTTTCTATTTTTTATTCCGCGCGGACAGAGTCGCGGGTAAAAGCTAGTAATTAATAAAAAAAAAATATATATTCCTGTAGCAAAAACGCCTGAATTCGTTTTGGAGAGCAAGGTCTCATTCGAGTCGTATTCTTGGTGGAGTGTGTTCGCGCCAATTCGCCGTTTCACAACGCCTACCATTTTACGACGAGCAACGGCGTAATTTTAGGATTACCGTCTAGAATTAAGAATTTTGTTAATCCAAATTAATTTTTAACTACGTGATTCTGTTCGCTGTTATCGATCAACTCGCATTATACGTCTCTTCCCTCTCTGGCAAAAATTTGTTTTATTCCGTATAAAACTCACTAACTTTTACATGGTCAGCTTCGAGCCAAATTATATATTGTTAATAACCAGTGGAGTAAATAATTTCGTCGATTTCTACGGCTTTTACGAAGATCTTGAAGAAGACATTAGTTCGTACAGAGGTCGTGTGAAGGACATCTTGAGAACAAAGAAACGGACAAACATACTCAGCACCGCACAGTGTTTAATGGAAGTTTATTAATATTTTGATTATTTGTGTAGTGTTGTTTAGTTTACTTTAAGATTATTTTTGTAAATTTTCAGATTTTTGCCTTTTTCCATATACAATGACCGAGGAGAGGGAATTAATTAAAAAGCGAGCGAGTTATAAAGGTCGCCTAACTGTATTTAGTAATTACATCAGCGATTTAAAGGAGCCTTTAACTTCGTCCCAGGTTAGCGAATTGAAGACCCGCGTAAGTAAAATTGATATTTTATATACAAACTACGATGAGGTCCAACTACGTTTAGAGTGTTTAGCCGACGATATTGACAGTCAAATTAGTGAACGTACCGATTTCGAGTCAATTTATTTTAAAATTGTTGCAAAGGCGCAAGACTTAATAATGCGTCATGACAATAGTGAGCAAGACAATAGCGCACTAAGTTCCAGTAGTCCACAACGCAACAATAATATCGTTAAATTGCCTACTATACAGCTACCTAAGTTTAGTGGTTCATATGACAATTGGCTTGAGTTTAGAGACACTTTTTGTAGCTTAATACACTCGAACGATAGTATAGATAATATAAATAAGTTTCATTATCTTCGCGCATCGCTCGAAGGGACAGCCGCTGTGGTTATTCAATCTATTGAATTTTCAGCCGGTAATTACTTAATTGCTTGGAATTTGTTATGCGACCGGTTTGATAACAAAAGGCTATTGATACAGAATCATGTTGCTGCAATATTTAACATCGAGACAATTACAAAGGAGTCGAATTATATTTTAAAGCGTACAATTGATACGATAAATAAAAATGTTAGGGCTTTAGAATCGTTAGGAGAACCTGTAAGTTACTGGGATACGTTATTAATATACATAATTAGTCATAAATTAGATTCAAAAACGTATCGTGAGTGGGAGGAATATAAAGGTAGGTTGGACTGTAATACTGCCATTTCATTTCAATTATTTCTAACATTTCTTCGAAATCGTGCAGACCTTTTAGAAACTTTGGAACTATCTCGTTGTTCTCAACCTGCACAAAAGAGGACAAGCAATATTAAGAGTATGGTGTCGATTGCACAATGTCCAAAAATTCAAAATAATGAGAAGCCTTCGTTACAGTTATGTCCTAATTGTAAATGCGAACATAAATTAAGCAATTGTCCTAAGTTTTTAGAACTTAATTACGAACAGCGTTTGGAACTTTTACCCAAATTAAAGGTTTGTTTCAATTGTTTGCGGTCAGGTCACTATGCAAACAGTTGTAGAACTACGGGTTGTAAAATATGTAAAAAGCGACATAATGTTCTAATTCACATTCCAGATCTGAAGTATAAGCCAACAACTAATGTATGTTCTAACACTGAGGACCGCTCCGCACTCTCCCCTGCAAACCCGACACAAAGCAGTGACGAGCCCTCTGGTAATGTCACGTTGTCTGCTCAACTTTCAACCTACTTGCCCAACAGAACGCAGGTACTCTTAGCCACTTCCCTTATAAAAATTATCGACGACCGCGGCGGCGAGCGTCTCGCCCGCGCTGTTCTCGACAGCGGCAGCACTTCATGCCTTATTAGTGAACGATTGAAACAATCGTTAAATTTACCTACAATTAAGGTAAACGAGTCACTTCTGGGTATAAATAATTCAAAATCGCATATAGGCGAAATGTGTTGTTTACCCCTTAAATCGTTAAATGAAAACTTTTCGACAAAGATTTTCTGTTTTGTTTTGCCGAATATAACTGACGATGTGCCCAGTCAGCAAATAGTTTTAAAAGACTTAAATTTACCTAGCAACCTCTGTTTAGCGGATCCCAACTTCCACACTCCATCTTCGGTGGATTTAATTATTGGTGCGGATGTTTTCTGGGATTTATTAGGGCTACGTAAAATTAGTTTAGGAGCCGGGAAACCCGTGCTATTTGAATCTAGTCTAGGGTGGCTAGTTTCAGGCCCTTTGTGTAATAGTGGCCAAGCGCGCTCGACTTCTGACTTTAAGTCTTATTTCGTGTCGGTAAAATCAAATAATAATGTTTCTTCGTGCAATGATTCCAGTGATGACATTCAAACCCTGTTAACGCGGTTTTGGCGCCTCGAGGAGGTCAGCCCTCAGTCTTCATCTTTCTCCGAAGAAGAGAAAATGTGCGAAGAACATTTTATCAAAAATACATCTCGTCAAGCAGACGGTCGGTTCTGTGTCAGGTTGCCACTGACGCAGTCACCTGATGTATTAGGCGGCTCGCTGCAGCGCGCCAAGCATTGTTTACTTTCTCTAGAGAGAAAATTCAAAGGACAATCCGAATTTAAAAATAATTATATTAATTTTATGTCTGAGTACCTATCATTAGGTCATATGTCTGAATGCTCATTTGATTCACAGAGACAAGCTTACTATATTCCACATCACGGAGTAATTCGTCAGAGTAGCTCAACGACTAAACTCAGAGTTGTTTTCAACGCGAGCAGTCCCACTACTTCAGGTATTTCATTTAATGACCTTCAGTTAGTAGGGCCTATCGTTCAGGATGATCTCTTGTCAATTCTTATTAGATTCCGACTTTACAAGTACGTGATATCCGCAGATGTCGAGAAGATGTATCGACAGATCGTTGTACATCCTGATGATCGACATCTGCAAAGAATTGTCTGGAGAGAAGATCCATCCGAGCCTCTGCGGACGTACGAGTTGAACACGGTCACGTATGGCACCGCCAGCGCCCCCTACCTCGCCACTAGGTGTTTAAAACAAATCGGTTTAGAGTGCAATGACGCCAACATTTCCGAAGTCATCATGCACGATTTCTATGTTGACGATTTATTAACCGGTGGCGATTCTATTCAGGAAGTGCTGGACATACGTGACAAAGTGTCAAAGGAGCTCGCGTCCGCAGGTATGCATCTCCGCAAATGGAAATCGAATGAACCTCAAGTGATTTTAAAGTCCGATGACCCCTCATTAAATTTAAACATTGGGTCCACGGAGCCTTGTAAAACATTAGGTCTCAGTTGGCTTATCGAATCAGATGATTTGCATTTTTCTACAAATAATATTAAATTAAATAAATTAACTAAGCGAGGATTACTTTCAGTCATTTCACAAATATTCGACCCGCTTGGTCTCTTAGCTCCCTGCATTATTTCCATGAAAATATTAATGCAAAAATTATGGCTTCTTAAACTTTCGTGGGACGACCCACTGCCTATAGAAATTATTAAATCGTGGCAAATAATTGCAGACAGCTTGCCTCTGTTAAGTTCTTTGCGTATTCCTCGTCTTGTACTTTGCAATAGTTACGACTCGATTGATTTGCATATTTTTTGTGACGCATCGCAATCTGCCTACGGCGCTTGTTTATACGTTCGTAGTTCAAGTAATAATGTTGTTTTGGTGCGGTTGTTTTCAGCAAAAAGTCGTGTGGCGCCTATAAAGCCCACCACGATCCCGAGACTCGAGCTGTGCGCTGCGCTCGTCGGAGTGCGCCTATACGAAAAGGTGTTACGTTCTCTACGAGTGCAAGTAAGATCAGTTACTTTTTGGACAGACTCCACTATCGTCTTAGGCTGGTTAAGAATGTTGCCAAGTAAATTACAACCGTTTGTGCGTAACCGCGCAGCCGAAATATTAGATAAAACTAGCTCACACGTTTGGCGTCATGTTCCCACTGAATTGAACCCGGCAGATTATGTCTCACGCGGTGTCACTATTGAAAAGATACGCGATCTCGACATGTGGTGGTCAGGCCCTCAGTTCCTGAAGAATGATATTTCTTCTTGGCCGAAAAATGTAACGGCAAATGAGTATTTACCTGAAACGCGTACTGAAATTACTTTAATTAATAATTACTCTAATAGACCTTTAATCAATTTCGAACGTTTTTCTAATTTTGTAAGATTACAACGCACCATGGCGTATGTATTAAGATTCATTAATATTTGTAAGAAACAGCGTCCACCAACACAATTTCTAACCAATGATGAACTTCAAAGTTCTTTAATTGTTTTATTAAAATTATCACAAATCGAGTCATTCAATGAATACAATATTTTATTGCAGAATAAGCGCTTGCCCGCAAAGAATCATCTCTTAAAATTTAATCTGTTTTAGACAATAACAAAGTAATGCGTGTCGGCGGTCGCTTAGATAATTCATTGTTTTCTTATGAAAAGAAACATCCTATTTTATTACAGTCCACTCATCATTTAACAAAAATACTATTTAAATATATGCATGTAAAACTTCTACATGCTGGCCCTCGTTTATTATTGACTTCAATTAGAGAAACTTACTGGCCAATCGGTGGTCTAAATTTAGCTAAACGAACTTTTCGTAATTGTCATTTATGTTGTAGATTTAAAGGAAAGGTAGTGAATCCTATCATGGGTAACCTGCCGCAGCGACGTGTGACCGCGAGTGGCTATCCTTTCGAGACAGTTGGCATCGACTACGCCGGACCTATCATGTCAGCCAGTCGACAAGGACGCGGCTGTAAACTTGTCAAAGTTTATATTATTGTTTTCGTGTGTTTCGCTACTAAGGCCATGCACATTGAGTTAGTAGGTGATTTGACAAGTAATAATTTTATGTCGGCTCTTCGTCGATTTATGTTACGTCGCGGCAAACCTAAACACATTTATTCCGATAACGGGACCTCATTCGTAGGTGCGTATAATGAAATCGGTCGTTTTATTAAAAGTTGTAACAATTCGCTGCCTGGTGACCTAGCTCCTGAAGGTATTAATTTCCATTTCCTACCTCCTCACGCCCCTCATTTCGGTGGTCTATGGGAGGCAGGCGTTAAATCTGTAAAGTTCCATCTTAAACGAATTCTTGGTAATTGTAACCTCACATACGAGGAATTAAACACTGTGCTGGTCCAAATTGAGGCAGTTCTCAACTCACGTCCACTAACGCCGCTCTCAGCAGATCCTAGCGACCTACTTCCGTTGACGCCGGGACACTTCCTCATCGGCCGCCCTCTCACCGCGCTGCCGACTGACTGCTACGAGCAACACGTCACAGGAACACTGAGCCGATACCAACATTTGGAGCAACTCCGCCAACATTTTTGGCGCAGATGGAGCAAAGAGTATATATCGGAACTTCAGTTGAGGACGAAATGGCGCTCTGATCTAAACCCTTTACAGGAAGGTGTCCTCGTCATCCTGAAGGAGGACAATCTACCGCCGCTGAAATGGCGGCTGGGTCGAGTCGTGGCAGTCCATCCCGGAGCGGACGGAGTATCCCGTGTGGCTGACGTGCGGACTGCGACAGGAGTCGTACGCCGCGCTTTTAGCAAGATCTGCCCGCTGCCTCAAGACGACATCTAGTTTTGTTGAAGGACGAGCCTTCAACGCCCGGGGGCATGTTCGCGCCAATTCGCCGTTTCACAACGCCTACCATTTTACGACGAGCAACGGCGTAATTTTAGGATTACCGTCTAGAATTAAGAATTTTGTTAATCCAAATTAATTTTTAACTACGTGATTCTGTTCGCTGTTATCGATCAACTCGCATTATACGTCTCTTCCCTCTCTGGCAAAAATTTGTTTTATTCCGTATAAAACTCACTAACTTTTACAGAGTGTCATAGTTGTATGGGTTCGATTTTTTCGCAAAACCACGGCCAGCGCGTATTTTCCGCGTGAGCATGTCTCGGATTTACTCCAGCTAGTCCAACTCTTCAATGAAACTCAATAACCTTTTGATGTTGTTTGTAATAAATGTTTCTTTTTCATTATAAATAACTTAATGTACTACTTCTCAATATAAATTTGACTTGTGTCAAATTTCACTTTCATCTGTACACGCAATTTTCATAAAAATGGTTACAGAGTTTTCGTTCGTATTAACAAGATATCGATATGTGTTATATTTCGTGCTATAAAATACGTATAACTAATTTATTTCAATGCAATGAAACATCATCAGCTCACTATACATACCCACCAAGGGGCTCCGAGCCTATCCTAAGTTAGGGGTGACTAGACCACAGTCAACCTCGCTGGTCCAGTTCAGGATGACTTCACACATATCATTGAACTTCTCAGATATTGCATCACGATGTTTTCCTTCACCCTAATAACATCGGTAAAATTTACATATGTAAATCGAAAAATACATTGGTACATGGCGGGATTGGAACTCAGGACCTGCAGAATGCAAGTCAAGTGCTTAACCCCTGATCTACCGACGCTGTTACTATAACGTGCTATAAAATACGTATAACTAATTTCGTTCAATGCAATAAAATGTTAATTTTTATTGCATCGTCGTTGCTATCAATTTCTCTGGTAATATATGTATATTTTTTATTGATGTAACAAATCAAAACGTATTCGTATTTTATTATGTTTTTCAACAATAAAATTGCATGAAATTACTATTAATAATGCGTTGTATTTTATTAAAATAGTATAACTTTATTTATTTTATACAAATAGTAGACAATGTGTTTTTTCCGACAAATGAACGACATCTATGCAGCCGTTCTTGAGATATTTTCTAACATCCATTCATCTAAGCTTACGAATCTATATCTTAATATATATAAATCTCGTGTCACAATGTTTGTCCTCAATGGACTCCTAAACCACTTAACCGATTATAATAAAATTCGCACACCATGTGCAGTTCGATCCAACTTGAGAGATAGGATAGTTTAAATCTTAAATTATAGTCGCAATTTTAATTTATTGCTAATTATTTGTCTGTTATTATTTGACAGTCACAATTATCTGTTAACTCCAAATGATTCTAACAGATGTCGATACCTTTCGACTGGGTTGAGTAAGTAATCAATAGATGGCGCTGCTATAGTAAATCTACGAACGTGTCATATAAGCTTATTAACTGCGCGCGGACGGAGTCGCGGGCGACAGCTAGTATAATATATGAAGTCGGCTAAAAAGAAAGTCGTGTTAGTTACACTATTTATAACACAAGATCGGTCGAAATGATTTAGCTGAAAATTGACGGGGAGGTAGCTTAGAACTAGGAGACGGACATAGGAACTTTTTTTATCTTGTGTACATTTGTTTTATTCCGCGCGGACGAAGTCGCGGGTAAAAGCTAGTTTATAATATTAGTAAGATGTGCGAAATAATATTATCTATAATAATAGTATAAAGAGAGAAATTGAATTTATTGTTTGTTTTTTTTTTGCATTGAATAGGCTCCGAAAATAGTGAATCAATTTTAAAAAATTCTTTCACTGTTGGTAAGCTACATTATACCGGAGTGACATAGGCTATATTTATAACTCGATTGATTTTTAATTCCTTTTTGCCAACAGCTGGTTATATTATGAACGCGTGATGACTCACAAGAGGGTAATGTTCTTTGCGCGTATGTAAGTTTGTTTATGTATGTCGGTTTGTTTGTATGCCTAAACGATTGAATCGGTTTTGACAATTACGTGACATTTGATTGACATTCTTTTGAGTGTCAAATGGTCAAGACAAAGCGTCATTTGGGTTTATTGACCTTTTGAAATTATTAACACTATTTCTTATACCACACAGCTGTATATAACCGCACTTTATAATTTTGTTATTGTGAAATGTAATACAATAATTCCTTACACGTGTTGTCTTTCAATATTTACATATTGTTTGGAAAAATCCCTTACAATATGTGAGCCATGAATAAAAGAAAGGGTCAAATTCGAGGGTACGTTTTATGTCTTACTGTAATTTAATATAACACGAATGTTTATATAAAATTTCATTTGTAATGTATTTATTTCTTCACGTAATAATCGAATAGAAAATAGCAAGAGGTAAATATTCATAATCCTTAAACATTTTAACGATTTATTTAAAGGGACAAATGGAAAATTTATTTTCAACTAACGGTCGCCACCTACATCGTCAGTGCAGAATTAAAAAATGTAGACTAAAACATGGTTGCGTGTGTCAGCTACCTTCCCGTCAAAGTCCTGACAAAATAGGTCCAGCCGTTCCAGATATTACCTGGAACAAATGTAGCCTAATTGATAGACAAAAAGACTAAAAATTTTTTTTCATTACCAGCAACGGTAATAAATCATGTGAACGTTTTTTCAATACTACAGACTCTGCAATTTATTCATATGTATATTTCATTTTATACAGTGCTTTTATTATTGTTTAGTCACTTATTACGTAACGTTTATAAAACTGTTTTTAGATTATAAATAACCGACTTACTTTATCCCTCTTATATTAGGACATGAATAGGAATGGAATGACGTCACATCCGTCAAAATTGGTTCACTTGTATAAGCTGCAGTCGGTCACAATGGTATTGAAATGCATAAACTCACATGCATACCGCACCTTTATAGATACAGGGATTAAAAAAAAGTATAGCGAAATACCATTTAACGAGGCTGTTACTAGATAACTAAAACCGTTTCGTAGTTTAATACCTTGTATATAAAAAAAAAATCGCAGCACAATTTAATAGTTGTGTGGCAATGGTCCTTTACAAACTGAATTTACATCCACAAATAATATTCGGAACGTAATAAATATTTATTTATCGTTGTTAATACATAAACTTTTGTGTCATGAATGGTTTAGTTTCAAAATATCAGTACATATTATTTATGTGATAGTTTTTCATCTGGACTTTTGCCACTTATGGCCGATTTAAGGCCAATTAAAGGCAGGCTGCCTGTAGCCAGTTCTACATGTAATAGTTTTTATTACTTTTAAATAATATAATCTACAATTGAAAATTCTAAACGTTTTTCTTGTAGACCATTTCAAAATTTTGCGTGGATTTAAAAAAAAGAAAAAAGAAAGTAGTCTATATATATGCCCGCAAAAGTCCATCCGTTTCGGAGATCATTAAGAAAATACGGATTTGCGGACAGACAGACAAAATCTCAAAAGCTAGATTTACGTCGAAAACAACGTCCAATTTTATCAATTGTATAGATCACCGTTTCATACGGATGATTCTGATTTAATTAATATTATTACTTTTTTCAAGACATTAATGTAAGCAAAGTCGCGGGCTAAAGTTAGTATGTACAAAGGAATGTAAAAGTTAGTGAGTTTTATACGGAATAAAACAAATTTTTGCCAGAGAGGGAAGAGACGTGTAATGCGAGTTGATCGATAACAGCGAACAGAATGACAGAGTTAAAAATTAATTTATATTAACAAATCTTAATTCTATGACGGTGATCCTAAAATTACGCCGTTGCTCATCGTAAAATGGCAGGCGCATATCCCAAGGGCGAATTGGCGCGAACATGCCCCCGGGCGTTGAAGGCTCGTCCTTCAACAGAACTAGATGTCGTCTTGAGGCAGCGGGCAGATCTTGCTAAAAGCGCGGCGTACGACTCCTGTCGCAGTCCGCACGTCAGCCACACGGGATACTCCGTCCGCTCCGGGATGGACTGCCACGACTCGACCCAGCCGCCATTTCAGCGGCGGTAGATTGTCCTCTTTCAGGATGACGAGGACACCTTCCTGTAAAGGGTTTAGATCGGAGCGCCATTTCGTCCTCAACTGAAGTTCCGATATATACTCTTTGCTCCATCTGCGCCAAAAATGTTGGCGGAGTTGCTCCAAATGTTGGTATCGGCTCAGTGTTCCTGTGACGTGTCGCTCGTAGCAGTCAGTCGGCAGCGCGGTGATTGGGCGGCCGATGAGGAAGTGTCCCGGCGTCAATGGAAGCAGGTCGCTAGGATCTGCTGAGAGCGGCGTTAGCGGACGTGAGTTGAGAACTGCCTCAATTTGGACCAGCACAGTGTTTAATTCCTCGTATGTGAGGTTACAATTACCAAGAATTCGTTTAAGATGGAACTTTACAGATTTAACGCCTGCCTCCCATAGACCACCGAAATGAGGGGCGTGAGGAGGTAGGAAATGGAAATTAATACCTTCAGGAGCTAGGTCACCAGGCAGCGAATTGTTACAACTTTTAATAAAACGACCGATTTCATTATACGCACCTACGAATGAGGTCCCGTTATCGGAATAAATGTGTTTAGGTTTGCCGCGACGTGACATAAATCGACGAAGAGCCGACATAAAATTATTACTTGTCAAATCACCTACTAACTCAATGTGCATGGCCTTAGTAGCGAAACACACGAAAACAATAATATATACTTTGACAAGTTTACAGCCGCGTCCTTGTCGACTGGCTGACATGATAGGTCCGGCGTAGTCGATGCCAACGGTCTCGAAGGGATAGCCACTCGCGGTCACACGTCGCTGCGGCAGGTTACCCATGATAGGATTCACTACCTTTCCCTTAAATCTACAACATAAATGACAATTACGAAAAGTTCGTTTAGCTAAATTTAGACCACCGATTGGCCAATAAGTTTATCTAATTGACGTCAATAATAAACGAGGGCCAGCATGTAAAAATTTAACATGCATATATTTAAAAAGTATTTTTGTTAAATGATGAGTGGACTGTAATAAAATAGGATGTTTCTTTTCATAAGAAAACAATGAATTATCTAAGCGACCGCCGACACGCATTAATTTGTTATTGTCTAAAAACGGATTAAATTTCAATAGATGGTTCTTTGCGGGCAAGCGCTTATTCTGCAATAAAATATTGTATTCATTGAATGACTCGATTTGTGATAATTTTAATAAAACAATTAAAGAATTTTGAAGTTCATCATTGGTTAGAAATTGTGTTGGTGGACGCTGTTTCTTACAAATATTAATGAATCTTAATACATACGCCATGGTGCGTTGTAATCTTACAAAATTAGAAAAACGTTCGAAATTGATTAAAGGTCTATTAGAGTAATTATTAATTAAAGTAATTTTAGTACGCGTTTCAGGTAATCGCTCATTTGACGTAACATTTTTTGGCCAAGAAGACATATCATTCTTCAGAAACTGAGGGCCTGACCACCACATGTCGAGATCGCGTATCTTATCAATCGTGACACCGCGTGAGACATAATCTGCCGGGTTCAATTCAGTGGGAACATGACGCCAAACGTGTGAGCTAGTTTTATCTAGTATCTCGGCTACGCGGTTACGCACAAACGGTTGTAATTTACTCGGCAACATTCTTAACCAGCTTAAGACGATAGTGGAGTCTGTCCAAAAAGTTACTGATCTTACTTGCACTCGTAGAGAACGTAACACCTTTTCGTATAGGCGCACTCCGACGAGCGCAGCGCACAGCTCAAGTCTCGGGATCGTGGTGGGCTTGATAGGCGCCACACGACTTTTTGCTGAAAGCAACCGCACCAAAACAACATTATTATTTGTGCTACGAACGTATAAACAAGCACCGTAAGCAGATTGCGATGCGTCACAAAATATATGTAAATCAATCGAGTCATAACTATTGCAAAGTACAAGACGAGGAATACGCAAAGAACTTAACAAAGGCAAGCTGTCTGCAATTATTTTCCACGATTTAATAATTTCTATAGGCAGTGGATCGTCCCACGAAAGTTTAAGAAGCCATAATTTCTGTATTAATATTTTCATAGAAATAATGCAGGGAGCTAAGAGACCTAGCGGGTCGAATATTTGTGAAACGACTGAAAGTAGTCCTCGCTTAGTTAATTTATTTAATTTAATATTATTTGTAGAAAAATGCAAATCATCTGATTCGATAAGCCAACTGAGACCTAATGTTTTACAAGGCTCCGTGGACCCAATGTTTAAATTTAATGAGGGGTCATCGGACTTTAAAATCACTCGAGGTTCATTCGATTTCCATTTGCGGAGATGCATACCTGCGGACGCGAGCTCCTTTGACACTTTGTCACGTATGTCCAGCACTTCCTGAATAGAATCGCCACCGGTTAATAAATCGTCAACATAGAAATCGTGCATGATGACTTCGGAAATGTTGGCGTCATTGCACTCTAAACCGATTTGTTTTAAACACCTAGTGGCGAGGTAGGGGGCGCTGGCGGTACCATACGTGACCGTGTTCAACTCGTACGTCCGCAGAGGCTCAGATGGATCTTCTCTCCAGACAATTCTTTGAAGATGTCGATCATCAGGATGTACAACGATCTGTCTATACATCTTCTCGACATCTGCGGATATCACGTACTTGTAAAGTCGGAATCTAATAAGAATTGACAAGAGATCATCCTGAACGATAGGCCCTACTAATTGAAGGTCATTAAATGAAATACCTGAAGTAGTGGGACTGCTCGCGTTGAAAACAACTCTGAGTTTGGTCGTTGAGCTACTCTGACGAATTACTCCGTGATGTGGGATATAGTAAGCTTGTTTCTGTGAATCAAATGAACATTCGGACATATGACCTAATGATAGGTACTCAGACATAAAATTAATATAATTATTTTTAAATTCAGATTGCCCTTTGAATTTTCTCTCTAGAGAAAGTAAACAATGCTTGGCGCGCTGCAGCGAGCCGCCTAATACATCAGGTGACTGCGTCAGTGGCAACCTGACACAGAACCGACCGTCTGCCTGACGAGATGTATTTTTGATAAAATGTTCTTCGCACATTTTCTCTTCTTCGGAGAAAGATGAAGACTGAGGGCTGACCTCCTCGAGGCGCCAAAACCGCGTTAACAGGGTTTGAATGTCATCACTGGAATCATTGCACGAAGAAACTTTATTATTTGATTTTACCGACACGAAATAAGACTTAAAGTCAGAAGTCGAGCGCGCTTGGCCACTATTACACAAAGGGCCTGAAACTAGCCACCCTAGACTAGATTCAAATAGCACGGGTTTCCCGGCTCCTAAACTAATTTTACGTAGCCCTAATAAATCCCAGAAAACATCCGCACCAATAATTAAATCCACCGAAGATGGAGTGTGGAAGTTGGGATCCGCTAAACAGAGGTTGCTAGGTAAATTTAAGTCTTTTAAAACTATTTGCTGACTGGGCACATCGTCAGTTATATTCGGCAAAACAAAACAGAAAATCTTTGTCGAAAAGTTTTCATTTAACGACTTAATGGGTAAACAACACATTTCGCCTATATGCGATTTTGAATTATTAATACCCAAAAGTGACTCGTTTACCTTAATTGTAGGTAAATTTAACGATTGTTTCAATCGTTCACTAATAAGGCATGAAGTGCTGCCGCTGTCGAGAACAGCGCGGGCGAGACGCTCGCCGCCGCGGTCGTCGATAATTTTTATAAGGGAAGTGGCTAAGAGTACCTGCGTTCTGTTGGGCAAGTAGGTTGAAAGTTGAGCAGACAACGTGACATTACCAGAGGGCTCGTCACTGCTTTGTGTCGGGTTTGCAGGGGAGAGTGCGGAGCGGTCCTCAGTGTTAGAACATACATTAGTTGTTGGCTTATACTTCAGATCTGGAATGTGAATTAGAACATTATGTCGCTTTTTACATATTTTACAACCCGTAGTTCTACAACTGTTTGCATAGTGACCTGACCGCAAACAATTGAAACAAACCTTTAATTTGGGTAAAAGTTCCAAACGCTGTTCGTAATTAAGTTCTAAAAACTTAGGACAATTGCTTAATTTATGTTCGCATTTACAATTAGGACATAACTGTAACGAAGGCTTCTCATTATTTTGAATTTTTGGACATTGTGCAATCGACACCATACTCTTAATATTGCTTGTCCTCTTTTGTGCAGGTTGAGAACAACGAGATAGTTCCAAAGTTTCTAAAAGGTCTGCACGATTTCGAAGAAATGTTAGAAATAATTGAAATGAAATGGCAGTATTACAGTCCAACCTACCTTTATATTCCTCCCACTCACGATACGTTTTTGAATCTAATTTATGACTAATTATGTATATTAATAACGTATCCCAGTAACTTACAGGTTCTCCTAACGATTCTAAAGCCCTAACATTTTTATTTATCGTATCAATTGTACGCTTTAAAATATAATTCGACTCCTTTGTAATTGTCTCGATGTTAAATATTGCAGCAACATGATTCTGTATCAATAGCCTTTTGTTATCAAACCGGTCGCATAACAAATTCCAAGCAATTAAGTAATTACCGGCTGAAAATTCAATAGATTGAATAACCACAGCGGCTGTCCCTTCGAGCGATGCGCGAAGATAATGAAACTTATTTATATTATCTATACTATCGTTCGAGTGTATTAAGCTACAAAAAGTGTCTCTAAACTCAAGCCAATTATCATATGAACCACTAAACTTAGGTAGCTGTATAGTAGGCAATTTAACGATATTATTGTTGCGCTGTGAACTACTGCAACTTAGTGCGCTATTGTTTTGCTCACTATTGTCATGACGCATTATTAAGTCTTGCGCCTTTGCAACAATTTTAAAATAAATTGACTCGAAATCGGTACGTTCGCTAATTTGACTGTCAATATCGTCGGCTAAACACTCTAAACGTAGTTGGACCTCATCGTAGTTTGTATATAAAATATCAATTTTACTTACGCGGGTCTTCAATTCGCTAACCTGGGACGAAGTTAAAGGCTCCTTTAAATCGCTGATGTAATTACTAAATACAGTTAGGCGACCTTTATAACTCGCTCGCTTTTTAATTAATTCCCTCTCCTCGGTCATTGTATATGGAAAAAGGCAAAAATCTGAAAATTTACAAAAATAATCTTAAAGTAAACTAAACAACACTACACAAATAAACAAAATACTAATAAACTTCCATTAAACACTGTGCGGTGCTGAGTATGTTTGTCCGTTTCTTTGTTCTCAAGATGTCCTTCACATGACCTCCGGACGAACTAATGTCTTCTTCAAGATCTTCGTAAAATCCGTAGAAATCGACGAAATTATTTACTCCACTGGTTATTAACAATATGTAATCCGGCTCGAAGGACCATGTAAAAGTTAGTGAGTTTTATACGGAATAAAACAAATTTTTGCCAGAGAGGGAAGAGACGTGTAATGCGAGTTGATCGATAACAGCGAACAGAATGACAGAGTTAAAAATTAATTTATATTAACAAATCTTAATTCTATGACGGTGATCCTAAAATTACGCCGTTGCTCATCGTAAAATGGCAGGCGCATATCCCAAGGGCGAATTGGCGCGAACAGGAATGTAATATAACTGTGGACGTCACTCGATGAGACCATTTCCGTTTGTCCGCGTTTCGTTGAAGTTTCATCGGACTTTGTCACGTCTTTTTATACACAAAGAACGTGTCGTGTTGTACAATATTACTATCACGACTCTTAGTTCTTATGGGTCTACAGTAGAACAATCAATTTGGTTTCAAAATATTTATAGAAAAATTCTAACGACTACTGTATAGTGCTATATGAAGAGCCCTTTTATATACTTAACAGTGGTAGATCCCGCAACAATAATATTTGTTGGTTGCACGAATAGGTCGGGTCCACCGGTGAAATACCACGATCACAGAAGACAGGCGTGAAGTAGAAGAAATTCCGCTTACAGTCTGATGAATGTGCGTGTCGAAGGTCTAATTTTACTCCTTTTTTTGTGACTGAGCAGTCACTGTTTGCCTTTAGGAGGCATTAACAATTTCACCGGGCTTGAGGTGGCCGGGCGCAGATGGCGCTTAGCCTAAACCTCAATTTTAGTCCACGGTTTTATTATTTAAAGAAATGATGTGAACATGAAGTGGATTTAGCGAAGGAAGGGGAAATAATCTGTTTCTGTGCGTCCCTCCGTTGATTAAACGGCAACGCATCTGCAATGCAATGCAATTGCAGATGTCCATGGGCAGCGGTCGCTTCACTATTTCGGCTAATTAAAGTGGCAGCTTGCTTGTTTGTAACCTTACAATATTAAAAAAAACTTAAGTATATATTTTTATAAAGTATAAACTAGAGTTTGGCTATGATCCTATTTCATGTTAAGTGACGATGTCTTTGAAAGGTGGCGTTTGTGTAGTAAGTGACTATTCATTCCAGTAGTCCAGTGTTGTCAGTGATGGCTTATAATTCGTTTTAGTTCTATACTAACGTACTCACAGTTAACGATTATGAGTGAGTGAATGAAAGGAACAATTTTTCAATTTGTTCAATTTATATGGCAAACGTGAGAAACCGTTTTGAGCTAATTTATGAGATCATTTTCATGAAAGCTTTACTTTTTCTACCTTTCCACATAAAAGTTGTTTTTCTTTCAAGTATCCATCACTAATGGGCGGTAGGCTATTCATTGTTTTATTAAGCTCGTCGCCCACTACATGCTAATATTAAGCTATAACATTTTACTTTGTTGACAGCTCTCAAATTAATAGAATAAATAAGATTTAAAATAATACTGGAATTAATTAAATATTACAGTAAAGAGAGAGACTGTTGGTAGATAGTAGTAGCCGATTCTCAGATCAGTTGAATACGCATATAAATTTTCATAAAAATCGGCCATCTACTGGATAATGCAACTTAGATGCCAAACCGCCATCTATTAGGATTTTAAAGAACTAATCGATAAATACGTACTAAAGTCGTAAAACAAATCTTTAATTTGCCATAAATATAGAGATTAATAATTCAGATAAAAACTACTCTATCTCTCAGGTTGGACCAAATTACAGATGTTTACAAAATTTGATAAGAATTGGTTCAGTATTTTCGGAGTTTATCGTGAACATAAATCGTGACACGAAATTTGTTTTCTGGGGATATATTGAAGCTAAGCTATGCTATGAAGCTATGTACAAAGATTTAATTGTTCGTTTGTTTCTTAGAAACTCGAAAACTAGTGAACCGATTTAAAAAAATTATTGACTGACTTTTTTTTTTCATTATTATTAAGTATTTTCATTAATCCACATATCCATCGAAAGCGAATCTTTGTCAATGATATCTGTGCTAGTAAATTTTATATCTTTAACATAATTAAACTCTATTTAATAATATACATTTCCACTAAGGAGGGAAGTTTTGTTAGCTCAGTAGCATTTTTATATCTATTCTTCTAGTGTGCGACAGTTTTACCACAAATTATGTAAAGTGCGCCATTCCAGCTGAGTTGATAAACATGCGGTCGTTACCTGGTTACGCCCCGCGTCTTGCCTCGTCAACGGAAATTCACTGTTATTTGTAAAGGCTGGGTACTTTATGAATATAGGGTGTTGTTTGAAACTCTACAATGTTGTCTCGTCTGTCGTCTTTAGCTTAATAAACTATGGTCATGCTTAATAAGTTTAAATAAAAACCAACACAAACATTTACAGATCGTCTCAGAAATTAGAATCAAGATAGTAGTTATCTTACTAATATTATAAACAAGCTTTTACCCGTGACTCCGTCCGCGCGGAATAAAAAAAAAATGCACACAAGATAAAAAAGTTCCTATGTCCGTCTCCTAGTTCTAAGCTACCTCCCCATCAATTTTCAGCTAAATCAGTTCGACCGATCTTGAGTTATAAATAGTGTAACTAACACGACTTTCTTTTATATATATACTAGCTTTTTCCCGCGACTCCGTCCGCGCGGAATAAAAAATAGAAAACGGGGTAAAAATTATCCTATGTCCGTTTCCTGGTTCTAAGCTACCTGCCCACCAATTTTCAGCCAAATCGATTCAGCCGTTCTTGAGTTATAAATAGTGTAACTAACACGACTTTCCTTTATATATATATAGAGAAAGAAAGGGAAATGGATGGATGGATGTGTGTTAGAAGGTATCAGAACGGCTGTTTTCTGTTCGAACGCTTGTTTGGAAGAACATACAGACTAACTATAATCTCTGAATTGAGTACACTTCCCGTGGGACTTGTTTGATTTACATATTCACTCGATAGCTCCTCAACAGCTAAACACATCTTATTCAAATTTGGCACAGATATAACACACTCGAATTATGCATGAGATACTTTTCACTCTTTTTTTTTATTCTGCGAAGACGAAAGCTAATGCCTTTGATCGGGACTTAGGCTGAAATTTATAGTCGGTACTCGGACTTAGCTCCGACTTGACTTAGGTTTATCTTATGGCAAACTCATCTAAGCATTTGCTTAAAGCTATCTCAGATTCGAATTTATAGTCGTTCTGGGCTGAGATTTTGTCAGTGTTGCCAATTTAGCGTATTTTATGCAAAATTTGGCAGAATTTTAGTACGTTTAACACATTTTTCTTCATTTAGCATATATCGTTATTTTTATTACCATATTAACTTTTATAGGTATAAATAAAATTTAAAAATGAACATGATGCATTTTAGACGTATTCAAGAAATCACAAGGTAATCATTATATATTTTTTAATATAATTTAGTTCGGCATTCATAACAACGAGTATAGCAGATCCACTTTAATAGGCCACATTTAATACTTGGTGGACTTTTTAAAAAGATAGTATATTTAGGCATATTATAACAGGTTTTAAGCACATTTTGAAGTAGCCGAGGTGGCAACAGTGATTTTGCTAAGCAACAGAGTTTTACAAAGTTTCTATTCGCACATTATCTTCTTGGTACTTCTCAGTATTTAGAAAAACTATATTTAAAATACATGATCCATATATCATTTAACTTATTAATATAATCGAATAGTTGTATTTATTTATAATTTGCTATCGAAATTAAAAGCAAAACGACGAAATTAACATTTTTAAATTAACACTTTTGTAAAATTATGGTTAGGTATACGGTAGAAAGGAACGAGATTATTTGACTTGTCAAAGTAAATGACAACGTCAAACCCATAACCTATTTAATTTTGTTATTGTTGAGGTTACTAGAGATCCATTTTATGCATTTCTTCTGGATTTTGGTTTATCTACCTGGACATACAAAGATTCTATCCTTTGACGTTTACCCTGGACTCGCATTCTTACGGGCTTTCCATACTTTATCTTTCATTTGGATTTGGCTAACGAACTAACAAAGATTTTCGAATGGATTTTATTGAACGGACAAATTGGATATTGTCTCGAATAGATAAAATTAACAAGCTTGGAACATCGCATCAACAGGTAAATATGATCAGTACCGGCAATAAGTAATATTATATTTATTTTTCTGTTAATAAAAATAATCATGTATACTTTAGAAGAAACCTTTTTCTTTGGTATTATTTTTTGTACTAATTTTCTTCTTTCTGTTGTAGACTGTTTGTGGATATTTTCCAGGCTTAAGCCAATCTACACTGTACATCATCATAAATAAAGTTTCAAGAAAATTGAGTCAACTTCTACCGCAATTTATACGTTTCCCTATCCACCTACATACGCAAATTGGAATAATCGGGTAGCACTAACAACCTGCATGGCCTGAACAATATTCTTAATAAATATATATGTATATTAATAAATATATTTCTTCTTAAATGTTCAGAATATGGTTTTTGTTTGTTTATTTTATCGTAGCAATCCATGTCGTAAGCAAAATCGAAATTCTTTGAAGCGAGAAAGAAGTATTTGTAAGAGTAGGCAGGTACAAAATCCTTGGAAACGGAGTGGTCATCAGGTGAATCCAAAATATATAAAAAAGGTTCAAAGCACGCACATACTCCGAAACAACCATAACAATGACAAATCCATATTGATATAATACCAAATGCCTATTAGTAAACTCCTTCGAAATCTTAGAACAGTGGTAAACACCAGCAACAACAATATCTTTTGCACGAATGGGTCGGCTCGCCCGGTGAAATACCACGACCACACAGAAGACAGGCGGAAATGGAAGTAATTCCATGTTTCGTCTGATGAATGGGCGTATCTGAGGCCTATGTTTAGTCCTCTTCATTATTCCACCCTTTTCTTATAAGGAAATTATGGGAAGGGGAAGCGGATTTGACGAAGGAGTGGACGCCTAGGAAGGGGAAAAAAAAATTCTGTCCCTCCATCGATTAAATGTAGGCAACGTATCTGCAATTACGTATGTCCATAAGCGGCGGTGGCTTCGCTATTTCAACGAATTTAAATGGTCACCTGCTCATTTGACACCTTATCGTATAAAAAAGTGAAGTCGAGAAACGTGTAAGATTTCGCTAAGTCAACGATTTTGGTGACTTAGCATTTGCTAAGCAAACGTCTAAGGTAAACTTAGCATATGACTATAAATTTCAAACTCGTAAGATGAGTCTAAGCAAAGTCCAAGTACCGACTATAAATTTCAGCCTTAGTCTGTCTACATAGTCACGTACTAAAGTGAAGATGTAAAATAACGTCATCTTACTCGTACTTCTTATACGAGTACTACTAATTATAAATGCAAATATTTGCATGGATAGATGTTTGTTTAAATATATATTCAGAACTGCTCGACGGATCTCGATTAAATTTGGCATAGATGAAGAAAGTATGGAAGAACACATACGATACTTATTAAGTTTTTTTTTATTTCGCGAGGACGCAGTCGCGGGCGATAACTAGTCTATAATAATACTACAATATGTTGAGTTTATACAACTTCATAATCTTTAAATGATTGTTTTATATCCGTACTATTTCTTCGACATGTTATTTAACTTGAATTCGTGTTAAAATATGATGTCACAAAAAATGCGATCTCACGTCCTAAAGTCGTAAAGCAACCTCTATAAAATAGTCCTTTGGTAGGGATCGGAAATGTCCACGCCGGGTTTCTTTCCTTTTATTGTTTTCATTTGCGTTGTGCTAACTTTAACGTCAACATTTTGTAGGCAAACGTCTTATACCTTCCTTATATCAATAGAACATACAGAATATTGATGTCTGTTTTAAATTAATTTGTAAATTTTGTAAACAAAAGGTACGTTGAAATATTTACTTAAACAACGCAAAGAAAAAACAAATTGCCAATGTAAATAACTAAACATCTTTCGAGTAATAATTGTACATCTATATTTATTTATATATGTACATTTATCAAACGTTCTTACGGTGAAGGAAAACATCGTGATGCTGCACATATCTGAGAAGAAATTAATGATATGTGAGAAGTCGACCAACCCGCACTTGGCCAGCCTGGTTGATTATGGCCTAGTCACCTATGACTTGGCTCCGAGCTCTTTAGTGGGGACGTATAATGAGATGTTTATGATTAATAAGTGTACATTTGATAACGACCGCGGCTTCAACCCCCTCCATTAGATTACTATCACTTACACAAGTCTAGAATTTCGTTGGAATGGTTACAATTAAAAATAAGTAAATTTCATACAGTCTGCTAATAAACTATAAAATTTAACTTGAAAAAAGAAGCGTATAAATTTTTATATCATCTTTTAGTGAATATTTAATCTAATCTGTATTGAAAATAGATTAGATTAAATCTTCACTAAGGGATTACTAAATTAACAATTAACCCTTTAAATGAGGTAGTATCTGCCAGTCTAAATAAAAGCGACTGTTGTTTTTAATACCGAGAATTTACGAAGTTTTCGTTCATTCCAAGCTTTGTTTTAATTAAATCTCAGAGTTTCCCTTTATTTTCTTTTGTGGTATTTCTCAAGGACATTTAAGGGGAAATTAGATTTGTTTTTCAGCTCTTTCCGTCATTCAACTGTTTTTGTGTTTTTCTTAAACGTCCTGATAATTCAGGAACGACAGGAATAATAGAAAGAGTGGTCGCAGTTTGAAATCAACTTTCATGGTATTAAAACGATAGCTTGGTCGTTTAAAAATAACACATTCTCAGGGGCAATATAAGAAATTTCTTACCGTTTTTTTCATATCTACAAAAGCAGAAAAATGTATATTCAAAATAATGTTCTAATGTTTTCATTATACTGTGATACATATTATGCTTGGAAAAGACGTGTGAAACTAGTAACCACAGATACCTTGGCTAACAGGATGGCGATTTTAACCAACTTTTTCTCTATGAAAATTAGTTTGGAAATATATAAATAATATGTTTAAATTCTATATGTAACTTTTTAACGACGATATTGAAATCAATTTCAAGTAAGCTAAAATCTTCTGCGAGGTTCAAATGACAAAAGTTAAATAGCCGGATTTGAACCTATGACCATAAGAAGTCCGTTCCTCTAACCGTTAGGATCCATATCACTGATCCTTGTATTATGTTATGTAAATCAAGGAAGCTAATTTGTTCAAAAATTCCATCAAACTTTCGTTAAAGTTTAATTTGATCTTAAATCGTAGTTATCAAAAGTAATTTAGACTTTTTTATATCAAATTAATACGTTAATATTGCATACAAATGTGTTACAACATAATAATTTGTATGGACCTCTTACATTATTCATATATTTTGTATGTATTATATTGTACTTAGAGTTCGTATCATGTCAGATCATACATAAATATTTGCGTGAAATGTAAAGCTTTGTACGCAATGTTTAACAGGACGGTAGGCTAGTGATGCAGAGCAATAGACAATGCAGTACTACTATTGTAGGTCTTTAGGTCCTTCGTACACGAGGCTACGTAAATCTTCGAAACCTCGCGATTTTACTCGCTAAGTGACTTACGCAATCCAATTTCACAGACATTCATCCAAAGGTACGAGTTGCCGACATTTTGTCTTTTCGTCGCCAAGCCGTCGTAAAAGCTGCTCTGAATTGGGGAGTAAATGTGTACAAGACATTTAGTAAATTCGTGTTATTCGTGTAGTCGCTATACCTGTAGGCGACTCGCGACGACGATTCAACGTAGTGTGTACGGAGCGCGAGCAAAGAATCCACTGCTCTGCCACACTGTCCTAGTGTGTAAAAGTGTAAGACTTTGAGAACGCTTCGAGTAGAACACTTAGTGGCTTTAGTGATGTGTGTAATGAAAGCCTCATTTCAGTATTATAAGGCCGGAAGTCATCTCGTACTTTGTAATTTATACGAGTAACTTAACTTCAACTTACATGATTTCATGTCTTCACCATTTACATGTTTGTTTTTAAATTATTTATGTAGTTATTTATTAAATACACACTAAAAAACATTGGTCTGGTGGTTCCAGAGATTACACGGTAATAAAAGCTGTCTTGCGGACAGACAGACAAAATATAAACAAAATTTTTTTTTTTTCAGTAACGCAAAAATTTCATGTCAACGAAATATGATTTTTTATGTCATACAGACACTCCAATTTTATTTATTTATATATATGTGTTAACATATTTTATTGAGTTTTTCTGTGGTGTTATGTTGTGGTGCAAAATACTTCCAATGTTAATAAAGTAAATCGCTATCTTGAACATCTAGTGATTTGTTAAAACTACAAATATGTATTAAAAAAACTTTTATTGGGTTTTATTTAAAGAACATTTCTACATTTAAATAAATAAACAAATCTATAAGTATAATAAATAAATCTTACTAATATTATAAATACGAATGTTAAGATGGATGGATGGATGGATGGATGGATGGATGTTTGTTTGAAGGTATCTCCAGAAGGGCTATGGATCTGATGAAAATTGGCACTGATGTAGAATGTAACCTGGAAGAACACATAGGCTACTTATTAAGTTTATTTTCAGACAGACAGAGTCGCGGGCGACAGCTAGTTATGTATAAAAATTAAGAATTGTAATAATACAGTTTTAGTGTAATTTTAATCTTATTTCGTTATAATTTGGCCACGACAAATAGAGGTCCGTGATCTCTGCCTACCCCTCTGGGTTACAGGCGTGAGTTGTGTTCGTTATAATTATGTAAATGTCTTACGTGCATACATTGAGTTAATTTAAACATAATAAGTGAGTCACGTCGCCGCCAGAGGTCGCTAACCTAATATTTGTCTTGTAAACGTTGTCTAATTAAATAGCTTTTATAGATAAATCAAACAAGTAGACAAACCATTTTTTAATCAAAAAAAACAATGAACCCGCCTGACCCTTATGACACCTTATGACACTTCGGAAAAGAGTACATTGACACCTAATGCAAGCGCCTAATGGTTTAAAATAGAGACATATACTGGACTATTTTCGTGATCATAGTTTTTTTTATATCATAAGGTGGCAAACGAGTGGCCACCTGAATTCGCCGAAATAGAGAAGCAACCACTGCTCGTAGATATCTAAAATTGCAGATGCTTTGCCTACCTTTAATCGACGAAAAAGGAGACGCACAGAAATAGTATATTTCCCCTTCCTATGCATCTCTTCCTCCGTTAAATTCACTTATAAGTAAGGGGTGGGAAGGGAAAGAGGACTAAAATTAGGCCTCCGGCACGCACACTTGTAGGACGAATCGCGAAATTGCTTTCACTTCACGCCTGTCTTCTGTGTGGTCGTGATATTGCACTGGGCGAGTCGGTATATTCGTAGATTTTGTTATTGCTGTTACAGTATGTTTAACTTAGTAGAAATGTTAACCTACATTAAATAGACTACAAGTTACAATGGCATATACATAGAATTGTACCCGCGGAAAGTATTGCCTTACTGTGAGTTGGGTTATAATTAATTTAACACTACGAATGCTGAAGTGTTGAATAATTTCAACCATTTCAGTCCGCACCTGTGCTCAAATTAAGTTGGACCAGTGTCGTTGAACTGTTTAATATTAACTTTGTGTAATAAAAGTTATAGAACAAAGCTTTCGTTAAACGTATTTAGAAGTTCATGATTAAAGGGATTTTGTTACGAGCGGGTAAACAAAATTTAAACGAGAAACATGTTCGAGGAAATGGTTTTTCAGTTTCGCTCTAAAATCTATTTGAAATAAAAGATGTTTGCTGTAAGTGCAAAGCAGCTACATACGCTTGATTTTAATTTAGAAGCACATTAGTGCAAGACATACTTATTACGTTATTAACAAGTTAAAGTTATGTTCGGATTAATTAAAAATAATCAACAGCCACCCCAAAGTCTTCAATTGTTATTTACAACACCTGAGTTTATTAATCAATTCACATTAATAATTAATTAATAATAATTAAATTTAATTAATGTTAATTAACTTTGGTTAATATTAATTAATACTAAATCTAATAAAAATCCCTAAGTGACCTCCAAATAACTTTGAAAATGCTATTTAATCTACACTAAGTGACGCTAACCACTTATATGTCTGTGCGTCAATTTATGCATGTTTGCATTAAAAGGTACAACGTAAGGTTAATAAAAGCGTGTTAAAAAACGAGGCCCTTCAGGAATTCAAATTTATTTTTTCGCTACGAGATGGGCACTTAGGGGAAAAGGGCAAAAAATCTAATTTGAAACGTCGACCTTTGTAAACAGAAGCAGAGCCTTTCGCATCGCGGGTTCTTCTAAATATCGAATTACTTCGCAACTGGTTTTTTTTAGCTTTGACCCACAATTTTATTGGTTAACTAGCGGACCCTCGATTTCCTTAACGCAGAATTCAAAAAAAGTAACTTATAATATACTCGCGTGCATCACCTATCTTCCTGTTACAGTCCCGTCTGAATTGGTCCAGCTGTTCTGGTTATAACACGGAACAAACGCGGCTTTGTGGACAGACATACAGGATGACTTAAAATTTTAAAATTGGTTTGTCGTTATCACCAACATATACATACATACATACATCCTGTGTAAGAATTATGACATTTTTTTCCAGATTACAAATGTTAATATTTTGAAGATGAATGGATACTTAGTTATAACTAAAACTAAAACAAAACAAGTACAATAACTCAAACTCGTGATTCAGTGGAGTAAGCAGAGATGACGATCTTTCATTTGGCGAGGTCTTGTCTCACCATTCCCCCAAGTTCTTCATTACCGGAAGCTCATATAACCTTTTTAAATATGTCATGGTCTAATCGGCATAAATCTAGAACGTCTTATAACCAACATTGTCGCAATCATATTAATTAAAAAAAAAAAATCTTCTGACAGTTAAGATAATATATATATATATAAAAGAAAGTCGTGTTAGTTACACCATTTATAACTCAAGAACGGCTGAATCGATTTGACTGAAAATTGGTGGGCAGGTAGCTTAGAACCAGGAAACGGACATAGGATAATTTTTACCCCGTTTTCTATTTTTTATTCCGCGCGGACGGAGTCGCGGGTAAAAGCTAGTTTATAATATTAGTAAGATTATTGTTTGAAGAAAGAAAAAAAGAAGATAGAAACTGAAGTCGCTTCCAGGAAAGAGTAGTTTAGTCGTAGTCACTTAGACTGCAGTACTCTCGTGCCTTAAACTATTCATTAAAGCTTAATGCAAAGTAAATGTCTGATAGCACATTTAAGCTGTTAATACCATTCTATTTTATCACCTAAAACAAGGCGCCGTAACCGCACTATAAAACCAAGCTTTGGATACCTATTTGAATACACGGCTTATGTCCTCTTACATCGTTATTGGTAATTCAATTAAGACCCCTCGTTTACAATTCTATTTGAATTTAAACACACATATAATAGAAAGCCCAATGAAACTATAAAAGGTTAAACCTTCGTTAAACTAAACCAACAATTCACGCCCTTTAATCCCAAATGGGTAGGCTGACATTATAAATTTTCTTTTAACGCGATCCTTGCACATCAATATTGCTTTGTCTAAATTCTAATCAGAGCGAAGGAACAGAACCCATTTAATAAAAAATAAAGAAGATTTCGTTATATTTGAATTTTGTTAAAATACTTTATAAGTATCTAAGTCAAATTTCATCGAGATCCGTTGAGTCTTTCTGGAGATACCTTCTAACAAACATCCAACCATCAATCCATCCATCCATCTATACATTCAAACATTCGTATCTATATATCATGTATATAAAAGAAAGTCGTGCTAGTTACACTATTTCGGAACTCAAGATCGGTCGAACTGATTTAGCTAAAAATTGATGGGGAGGTAGCTTAGAACTAGGAGACGGACATATGAACTTTTTTATCTTGTGTGCATTTTTTTTTATTCCGCGCGGACGAAGTCGCGGCTAAATGTTAGTTAACAATATTAGTAAGCTTCAAAAGTTTTAACATTTTTTTTAAATTTCATATTACAAATATGACCATAATGTAAAAAGCTCCGTGAGCCCTACCTGCACCGTTTTTTGCTTATTTAAATATAGATGTCTGACTTCCTACATTATGACACTCCAAAGAAGATTACCAATCAAATGCCACCCTCTTTCCAAAATAGATCTAGCCGGTTAGGCTACAGGGGAACATTGGATCTGACATTTATATTTTTATATCTAATATAAAAAATTATCGTGTCACAGTTTTCGTCACCGTACTCCTCCGAAACGGCTTGACCGATTCTCATGAAATTTTGTGAGCATATTCAGTAGGTCTGGTCTGAGAATCGGCCAACATCTATTTTTCATTTTGTTTCTTTTTTTTTTTTAACTGCGCGCGGAAGGAGTCGCGGGCGACCGCTACTTTTTATATATGTACATACATACGTAAAAATAGTACTTACATACATATATAGTTTTTAGTTAATAAAAAAATATATAAGTTCATACTAAACAATATTAAATGTCTCATATTATTAATGAAGATCTTACAAAGCAGTTTGCTGTTATAAAGTGAATATTGTTAATTCTACTTGAACAATTTTGATCGATTTAGTTTGTACTAAAATTTTGGTTTAGAACAACGTCAGTCTGTTGTAGTGCGGAAGTTTGCGAGTTGATAATAAGCTGTATACGAAGTTTGTCGGTGATTTAGCATCCGTTAAACTATTAGTTATTGATAAATAAGTACATAATGTACTTTGCAAGCTCATGTTGGTGTTATTTTGTAGATACAAATGCTTATTTGGTAAAATGGTTTAATTATATTGTACTAGCGACCCGCCCCGGCTTCGCACGGGTGCAATGCAAAATATACCTACTACAGAATGTCCTTATACACAACGTTCACAGCGTTCACATTAGAAACCTTTAAATTTATCAGTGTTTCTCTACTATATTATGCATTTATTATACATACAAACCTTCCTTAAGAATCACTCTATCTATTAAAAAAAACCGCGTCAAAATCCGTTGCGTAGTTTTAAAGATCTAAGCATACATACGGACATACAGCGAAAGCGACTTTGTTTTATACTATGTATTGATTAACAAAGAAAATAACTGATTAATATAAATTACGCAAGAACCTAAAAAAACTTTAAAAATATAATATAAAAACTTAAATATATAATTAAAAGGAGTTTCTTTAGGCAAGGTTCGGAAGATACTGGCAGCGTTCCCACTTTGAATAGCTAGACTAATTCTTTGTCCGAGGTAGCTGCCAGCTCCTCGATCTCCTGTGATGTCGACTAACCTTTTTGCTATTTCCTTAAAAAGCCTTCTAGCGCTAGGATCCCACAGACCAAGGGTCTCGACACCCCATGAGAAAAATTATATACATTTTGTAAAATGTCCGCACTGTGCAATATTGCCACTTTATTATATAAAAAAAAAATGCTGGTTTTCATGAACTTCAAATAGATATACAAAATACCCTTTCTATGCCCACCTTCATCAAATCCCCTTCCCATTTATAAGAAAGTATGGGAAGGAAAAGTGGACTAAAATTAGGTCTTCGGAATGGACACTCGAAACGTGGAATTACTTCCACTGCATAGTATTGCACCGGGCGAGTGACCCATTTGTGAAACAGATGTTGTTACTGGCGTCTACCACTGCTGTTTTCTCAGTGACAAGTGACATCTTTGTTCTGACAACTGTAATTCTCAGATAACCTTTTGTACCGACAAAATTGTCTTGTATAAGTTAACTTTCGTATCGATTGTGTATAATGTAACGTGTATTGTGGGTTGCTATGGCAGTGATTTTTGTTGATTGTCAAAGTAGAGAAATGGAAATAGAGGTTTTAAAACTGAACTGTTTGTTTATTTCTTAACAATTGGTGTCAGGTGTGGGGTAGCCGTGGACCCTTGTAAAGTTAAGACAATCCAGGAATGGCCAAAACCAAACAACATCCTTGAACTTCGAAGCTTCCTTGGATTGTGTACGTACTACCGTCGTTACGTTAAGGGATTTGCCAGTATTTCTAAACCACTTACAAAGTTGACAGAAGGACAAAGACGTTTTTCCTGGGATGATGAATGTCAGGAATCATTTGAAAAATTGAAGAAAGTTTTAGTTAATGCACCCGTTCTAGGATACCCATTGCCAGAGGGTCAGTTTGTTTTGGACACCGATGCTAGCAATGTGGGGCTGGGTGCCATTTTGTCTCAGAACCAACATGGGCAGGAAAAGGTTATTGGTTATTTTAGCAAGACTCTATCCAAGCCGGAGCGTAATTATTGTGTAACTCGTAGGGAGCTTCTTGCGGTAGTAAAAGGGGTGGAACACTTTTATAAATATCTATATGGACGAAAGTTTCTGCTGAGAACCGACCATGCTGCTTTAAGGTGGTTATTACAGTTTAAAAACCCTGAAGGGCAAGTGGCACGATGGATAGAGAGGTTACAGGAATTCGATTTTGCGATAGAACACCGTGCTGGGACTGCTCACAAGAATGCCGATGCTTTGTCAAGAAGACCTTGCTCGGAGCTCTGCAAGCATTGCCAGAGAGTTGAGGAAAAAGAGGCCACTATGTGTAGAACCACTGTAGTCGATGACACCTGGCAGAGGGAAAAATTAAGATCTGACCAGGAAAAGGACGAAGATTTAGGTTTGATCATTGCGTGGAAGATGCAAGGTATAAGACCATCGTGGCAAGAGGTGGCACGACACTCTCCGGCAGTTAAGTCTTATTGGGCTCAATGGGATTCTCTAGTATTGCACGATGGAGTTTTGAAAAGAATTGTCACAGCGGCTAACGGATCTGTGGACAGGTTACAAATTGTAATTCCCAGGAGTAGACGCATTGAAGTAATGGAAGAAGTCCATGACGGAGTTACCGGGGGCCATATGGGAGTTACAAGGACGATAGGAAAGTTGCGGGAACGTTATTATTGGATACAGAGTCAAAATGACGTGAAGGAGTGGTGTAAGAAATGCTCGATTTGTGCTGCTAGTAATGGGCCACGGAAACGTCCCAGGGCGCCCATGCGTCAATACAATGTTGGCGCTCCTTTCGAAAGGATTGCTATTGACGTGGCCGGTCCATTTCCAGAGTCTGATCAAGGAAATAAATATATCGTTGTCGTTATGGACTATTTTAGTAAATGGGCGGAGGCATATGCACTGCCAAGTCAAGAAGCAGTTACTATTGCTGACGTGCTAATCAAGGAGTGGATATGTCGCTTTGGTGTTCCCATGGAGTTACATTCGGACCAAGGGAGGAACTTTGAATCTACAGTATTCCAGAATATTTGTGACACGTTGAAAATTCGTAAAACAAGAACTACAGCACTACACCCCCAGTCTGATGGCATGGTGGAACGAATGAATAGGACTATTAATAGACACCTCGCGAAGGTAGTTTCTGACCACCAGAAGGATTGGGACCAATACCTTCATTTATTCCTGTTGGCATATCGCTCAGCTGTACATGAATCTACAGGCCAGAGTCCAGCGAGCATTATAATGGGAAGGGAGCTTCGTTTGCCGTGTGATTTAAGGTTTGGGTGCCCACCTGGGGAAGATATAGCAGGAGAAAGCTACGTAAGCGAGCTACGCCGGAGAATGGAAGATATACACCAAAGGGTTCGCATAAACATCCAGAGCGCCAGTGATAAGATGAAGGAATATTATGACGTCAGAGCCGAGGAAGGAGGCTTTCGACCGGGAGATCTCGTATGGCTCTATAATCCTCAGCGTAGACGAGGCTTATCGCCTAAGCTGCAGAACTCATGGGAAGGACCCTATGAGATTTTAGGGCGTATTAATGATACTTGTTACAGAATTCAAAAGTCGCCGCGTGGGAAACCGAGGATAGTTCACTTTAACCGCTTAGCGCCGTATGCAGGGAACCATGAGGAATAGGAAAATTGAAGTTTAGTGGAAGGCAGAACTATGCAGCACTTGAAGACCTTTCGGGGCGAAATGTCTCTAGGAGGGGGGCAATGTAACGTGTATTGTGGGTTGCTATGGCAGTGATTTTTGTTGATTGTCAAAGTAGAGAAATGGAAATAGAGGTTTTAAAACTGAACTGTTTGTTTATTTCTTAACAATACTTAGTTAGTGTATTACTTAGTAGTTATACTTAGTTAGTGGATGGTCCAATGTTTTATATTTTGTCATGATTGTAACGTATTTTTTAATTTACAATAACAATTGAAATGTGTAAGCGGGAGCGCACTCGCATAATATAAAATCAAGCGACAATAGCCTAATGTTCAGGAATTCGGATCGCCGATCTTTTGGTGGTTAGTTCGGTGTTCATTGGACTATTGTAGTAAACCATGTCCTAGTACAAGCTTAGAGCTTATTTGGAATGGTTACAACAAATGTGTGCAATAATATTATTGTAACTTTTTTATTATACTTGTAAAGTGTAAGTAATGTGTAAAATTGTGTTTATAGCGTATAACCATCTCAAAGGCCGGCAACGCATCTGTGATTCCTGTGGTATTGCGGATGTCCATGGGCGTCGATGAACACCTTGGTGTTCTCGCTGCTCGTTTGCCCCCCTTCTCTTATAAAAAAAAAATATAATGAAAAAAAGGCAAAATTATTTTTATCTTTGAATAGCAGCAGTTACTCGCGAGTACAAATTTACTCTAGTTTGGTTGAATTCACTCTTACAGTTGGTTTCTGAACCAATATCTCAGTGTGAAACATATCGTCATTCCTGCCATTATCTTTGACAAAGCAAAGAAAACAATATGTTTTAAACGGAGATTTTGTTCTCAGAAACCCACGGTTAGAAATACATTGTAAATTAACCATTGTATTTGTTTATGACAGAAGAATGTTTGGTCAATTAGTAATTTCTGAAGTTTGTTATACGGATTTAATCTGTTATAATATTAACGAAGTTGTCGTAAAACTTGCGAGTGCTCGTAAAAGTGAAATGTTCAAATTATTTACGGTGGCAACAAGGTGCGCTGTATGTATTGTTTTAATAGCTTTTTTACTACAGTTTTGGATTGAGAAAAGTTAATAAGAAATTATTTTTATGATCTTACTAATATTATAAATGCAAATGTTTAGATGGATGGATGTTTGTTTGAAGGTATCACCAGAACGGCTCAACAGATGTCGATGAAATTTGGAATAGATGTAGAACATAGACTGGAAAACATTTAAGGTAGTAATTAAGTTAGTTTCAATTCCAAGCAGACGTTTAATCGTTTAATATAGATGTGCTTTTATTTGGGATAGAAAATTAACGAAAATCCCTTATAATAAGGGTGCTATGCAGTGTGTGAATTATATTAAAGTTAGCAAACAGTGTTGGCTGTACAAAAGCTTTTGTAACCCGCCATGTTACCCTAGTTATGCGACGGTTAACGAAGCTCGTAAAATATCATCAGTTTGTTATAATAGAGGGCCTAGCACGAATATTTACGATACAAACTATCGTAACGCATCGACAAAATATCTCAAATTTTGTATGACATTTGTTGGTGCATTTATTTTAATATAAATTTTGTACATAACGATACGAAAACATGCGGACATACATCTGCACTGAGGGGTTCGGAGCCTACCCTAACTTAGTGGTGACCAGACCATAGTCAACCACGCTGGCCAAGTCCGGGTTGGTTGACTTCTCACATATCATTGAATTGAATCTTCACAGATATGTGCAGGTTGCATCAAGATGTTTTCCTTCACCGTAAGAACGTCGGATAAATGTACATATGTAAACCGAAACTCGAAAAACACATTGGTACATGGCGGGATTCGAACCCAGGACGTGCAGAGCAAGTCAAGTGCTTAACTCCGAGCCACCGACGCTCCAGAAAACGCCCGAGAAATATTCATGCTAAAATAGTGATACCCAGCATGCGTGGTAATGAAAAAATAAAAATAACGTTGAAAGTTTAACAACATATCAAATGTCATAGTGCTCAGAACTTCCTATTATGTTTCATGGAAATCTTGGGGATGATTAGGGTTAAAATATATTAAATTCATTTATATGGATAAATGTTAAGCAAATTAAAGCAAATATCAAAATTAAAGGGCCTAACTATAATTTTAAATAGTTCCCTTTGCGTTCTGGAAAGTATTGCAACACGTTGCCGGCGTCAGTTTTTTCGTCCAAGTATGACGTGGGGGCCTTCAAGAGTAGCAATAGTGAATATGCATTTAAAAAACTTGTATGTATCTTTCGGTCGCATCATCACTTTACATCAGTTGGAATCGTTATTAAATGCTGGCTTGTTCAATATAAAACCCCTTTCATCGCACTCTGATATTAGACATTATCAAAGTACTTAAACCAGAAGCTGTTTTGGAGACACATATTTAAAGGTGAAACTTACTCTTTTTGAGCTGCGGTCAAAGAGTTAAAATTTATGTTTAAACAAACAGTGTACAACTTGTATTATTGAAGTAATACATGTAATAAAAATGTATACATGTATCTTTCGTCTCGAATACGTTGTCTCCCTTGAGACTTGCATTCATTTTAAGCCTTTCTATTTTTTTATGTTGGAAAATTTTCTTTCACTTTACACGGACGGACGCCGAATAAAAGCGAGGGTCCCAGGGGTGGCGTTGTTTGAACCATCTATGTACGTGAATGAGTTCTTACGGTATTCTTTTGAAAGTTCACAAAGAAATTTAAAATGCCATCAGTGCTGAACTGTCAAGCTTGCAAAGCGGAACAGATAAAACAATTCGGTATATTAAAGACGTTGTGAAATGAAGCGTCATTAAGCGATTCATAACAGTGGTAGATTCCGTAACAACAATATTTGTTGGGTGCACGAATGGACCGGGTCGACCAGTGAAATACCACGACCACACAGAAGACAGGCGTGAAGTGAAAACAATTCCGCGTTTCGTCTGATGAGTGTGGTGCTAGAGGGCTAATTTTAGTTCTCTTCACCTTTCCACTCTTTTCTTATGAGGAAAGGATAGGAAGGGAATCGGGATTTAATGGAGGAGGGGACGTATAGGAAGGGGAAATATCCTATTTCTGTGCGTTCCTCCGTTGATTTAAGGCAGGCAACGCATCTGCAATTACGAGTGTATATAGGCAGCGGTCACCTCGCTATTACAGCGAATTCTTTTAATATAAAAGATATTTATTGAAAAATAAAATGTACTCTAGTCTACTCCACTCTACTCTACTTTACTTACGTTATAAACTATGTGTGTAGCTATTTAAAGTACTAAAAACAAATAACTGCAAATAAATACGTTGAAACAATTGAAACTTGTCTCGAATTTAAAATTGATTTGATGCAGTACGTTTCAGTTTTCGGTACGATTTCGAGTTTTATGACCACTTGAGATTTTAATATTGCGAAAAGTTTGCACATTGTCGACTACTGTTGTTTAAATTTCGCAAATAAAGAGTTATAAATAATATTGTTTGTTTCATTTTATTTAGAATCTTAAAAATAATCAGATAAAATATTAGGTGCATCAAAACATCATTTGATGAAATAAATTTATTCAAAATAAAATAAATGTATATGTAAATAGAAACATCACTATACTAAAAGCAAAAATAAAAAGGGGTCTGTTAATGTTAATATTAAATAGTAGTAATAGTAATAATAGTAGTTGCAAACGCGCCATACTCCGAGCCGCCAATTTAATCTGGTAGGATTATATTATTATGCGACTAAAGCGGCGAAGGGGTCTGAAGTGCGGGGAGGATGCGCCTGCACACTGTGCGGGGTGTCGGGGTCACTCGCCCAAAAGTTCTTACAGCGGACGGCCGTCCGTTGTAACCGAAGAGGAAAGTTCCAGAAGTCAAGGTATTCTCATCAACATTTATGGTGACCCCGACGTGATCGACGGCAGAAAGTGACCCCTTCGTCGCAATGGACAAACAAAAGTAAATCAATTTACATCGCGAAGGGACGAAACGGTAACGACGATTCAAACAGCCAAAGGAACATCGACGACGCGAGCCATAAAGGGAAGTGGTCTTTTTTCTAAATTTTAACACGCGTTTTAACAAGTGTTTTATTTGTGCAAATAATTTATTTTCTTGCTTTAGGCAAAAAATATCGTAACATCGTAGTATTGGAATATTCTAACCAGACGTAATTCTTTTCCTACCTTCGTATTAAAAAATATTTTAGAAGAAGTTTCTAGACTTTCCATTGTTACGACGCATTTTTCTACCTTCCTTTTTTTATAAATTAAAGTGCATAAATTGCCGAATCGATTAATTAATTTCCAAATTCGTAAGTTGATTTCCGAAATGTCACATTTTCCAAAAGCAAATAACAATTAGTCCATTTAAAAGTTTATATTACTTATTTGAATACTAAATAATTCGTACTAATTGCACTTTGTATTGCTGTTTATTTCGTCGTAAAGCGTACCTAACCAAACTATTTTTTTTGCTAGTCGATCTCTATTCCTTTAAAGTCCACAAAGGTCAACTCAATTTAAATTTTATTTGACGGACAATTCCAGGCTTCGCTGCCTGCGCACCGCCTTTTGAAATCACCGGAGTTCGGGCTGCGCTGGTGCAGCTGCTGCAGAGCTGCTGCTGGTTGCAGGTCGAGCCGCTGCGTAACATATACGCGCGGCCAGCACGGTTTGGGATTTTATTTATTTCCGTTCTGTTCACCTTTTATTTTTTTTATTATTGTTTCCAAAATATTTAAATTACAATGGCAGAAGATTTAAGAACGTTAATTTCAAGTCGGTCAAAAATAAGAGCAAGAATAACTATTTATCAAAATTATTTGGAACCAATGAAACTCATAGAACCAAAAAAAATTACTGCGGTTATGTGTTCGGAATTGCAATTAAGATTAGAAAGATTTAGAAATTTATTTGATTTGTTTGATGATGTTCAAAATAAAATAGAAACACTTAGCGATGATAATTTAGAAATTCAAATTAAAGAAAGAGAAAAAATAGAAAATTCCTTTTGTAGTCTAATTGCAACAACACAGCTGATTATAGATAGTACATCTAATGCTAATCGTTCATGCAGCCATGAAGGCTCAGTTCAGAGTTCTTGTGTTCATAACAATTTAAATATTAAACTGCCGACTATTAATTTACCAGTGTTTGATGGAAACTATTTACAATGGTTAGAATTTAGAGACACTTTTGATTCTCTTATTAACCAAGTAGGCATGATTCCCCAAATAAATAAATTCCATTACTTGCGTAATTCTCTAAAGGGAGCCGCTGCTGTTGTAATACAGTCAATTGAGTTTTCCGGAGACAATTATAAGTTAGCATGGGATCTTCTTTGTGATCGGTACAACAACCAAAGAATTTTAGTAAACAATCATTTAAAGGCCTTATTTCAATTTGAACCTTTACCAAAAGAATCCTACAAAGCTATAAGATTTATGATTGATACATATTCAAAAAATTTAAAGTCGTTAAATAATTTAAAGGAGCCTACTGAGTCTTGGGACACTTTAGTAATTTATATCATGACTTCAAAATTAGATAGTGTCACAGCTCGCAAATGGGAGGAAAGTAGGGGTGAGTCAACTACTTCTCCCACGCTCAAAGATTTTTTCCAATTCTTGAGGAACCGTGCAGACTTTCTGGAAACTGTACAATTTAAGGGTGATGTCTCCAAACTTGAAAGACAAATTCCAAAGGAAAATAAATATACTAAGTCGTTTGTAAGTTCATCTTCTGGCGTTGCTTATAATAAATCATGTATTTTATGCAAACAAAGTCATCTTCTCTATGAATGTGATAAATTCAAAGGGATGACCCTAGAAGATAGATTTAAAGAAGTTACTAAGTTTAGATTATGTCTAAATTGTTTCCGTCAAGGTCATCATCATTCTCAATGTAAATTGGGGCCTTGTAGAATTTGTAAGAAAAAACATAATTCATTGTTACACAGATATAATCCAAATAATAATCCAAATAGTAAGAATACAAAAAATAATTTACCGAATATTAATAATAGTAACTTACCTTCAAATTCATCCAATGAGTATCCTAATACTTCTAGTTCTGTTTCAACTCCAGTTTCATTATCTACCAGGATATCAAATCAAGTGTTACTTTGTACCGCTGAAGTAGAAATCATTGATTCTAAAACAAATAAAACTTACCTTGGCAAGGCTCTTCTTGACAGTGGTAGTCAATCATCTTTTCTCACTGAAAGTGCCAAAAATAAAATGAATTTATCATGTTCTAATAAAAACCAAATATTAATTTCTGGTATTAATGATACTGTAAGCAAAGTTTCTGAATCATGTAATATTACAATAAAGTCTAGATCTAGCCCATTTACTATAGATGTGTCATGTTTTATTATACCACAAATAACTAGTGTTCTTCCTAGTGTAGAAGTAGATACAACTAAAATTAACTTACCGTCCAATATTACTTTAGCTGATCCAAACTTTTTCCGTCCTTCTGAAATACATATTCTGTTAGGTGCAGATGTGTTTTGGGATATCGTTGAGTCCAATCTAATTAAAACGGGGCGAAACAAACCCACTCTCCAAAGTTCAAAGTTGGGCTGGCTCGTTGCTGGTCCAACCGGCTCAACACAACTATCAGCTAATGTTAAGTGTAACTTTTCTCAAGAGATTAGACAATCTCTTGCCAAATTTTGGGAAATGGAAGAAATATCCTCCCACTCTAATGTTTTATCCAAAGATGAGGAATTATGTGAATCTCATTTTATACAAACTACTAAAAGATTACCAAATGGTAGATTCTCTGTAACAATTCCTTTATCTGAAAAACCTGAAGATGCTTTAGGTGATTCATATGCCATTGCTAAAAGGCGTTTTACAAATTTAGAAAGAAAATTGACCAAATTGTCTAATGTTAAAAAAGACTATGCTGATTTTATTCATGAGTATGAAAGGTTAGGTCATTTAACAGAAATTCAAAGTCCAAAATTCGGTTACTATTTACCACATCACGCTGTTATACGTGAACAGAGTGAAAGCACAAAATTAAGAGTGGTCTTCGATGCCTCCTGTAAAACCTCATCCGGCAAATCATTTAATGATATACAATTAGTTGGACCAGTAGTGCAAGATGATTTGCTTTCGATTCTTTTACGTTTTCGCCAAAATACTTATGTTGTTACAGGAGACATTGAAAAGATGTACCGCCAAATTCTTGTTGATGAGTCTCAGCGCCATCTTCAGCTTATTCTCTGGAGAGATGAGGAAAATCAGCCTTTAAAAACATTACAACTAAAGACAGTGACCTATGGGACAGCTTCGGCACCCTTCTTAAGTACCCGATGCTTAGTGCAACTCGGTAAAGAGTGTTCTGATTTGGCAGTAGCAGAAGTTTTAAAACATGACTTCTACGTTGATGATTTGAACACTGGGTCCGATTCAAAGGTACAATTAGAACATATATTAACAGGTGTTATCCAAACATTAAATAAGGCTTGTTTTCCTCTCCGAAAATTTCGTACAAATGCACCAGACATTTTTGATAATTTAAATATTACATATGAAACCAAAGATTTTTCTAAACAAGCAACCGTATTAGGTCTTAATTGGTCTCCGGACAAAGATATATTACAATTTTCTACAAGTAAAGATGTAAATACAAAAATAACTAAAAGAACAATCTTATCCAAATCTTGTAAAATCTTTGATCCTTTAGGTTTACTTTCAGCTTGCACTATAATTCCTAAAATTATTCTTCAACAACTTTGGCAACTAAAATTAGACTGGGATGAAGTGATTCCAGTAGATATAAACAAGGCTTGGACTGATTTTGAGTCACATATTGGAAATATTGCTAATATTGAAATACCAAGGCATGTTTTATGTCCATCTCCAATTTCTATAGAAGTTCATTGTTTTACAGATGCATCTCAAGTTGCATATAGTGCCTGTATTTATTTAAAATCCATAGACAAATTCGGAAATTGTTCAGTAAATTTACTCTGTGCAAAGGCTAGAGTAGCTCCTTTAAAACCAGAACTAACTATTCCTCGTTTAGAATTGATGGGCGCTTTATTAGGTGCTAGATTGTACAATAAAGTCAATAATTCACTTAGAGTCAAAATAAATAAATCAGTATTTTGGACTGATTCAACAATAGTGTTGGGGTGGATACAAACTAAACCTAAAACGTTAAAATTATTTGTTTGTAATCGAATTCAAGAAATACGCGATTTAACAAAAAATGATTGCTCTTGGAGACACGTCCCTACTACTGAGAACCCTGCAGATTTATCATCTCGGGGAGTTAGCACTCAAGTACTCAGCAATAGTGAGCTTTGGTGGAACGGTCCCAAGTTTCTATCCAAAGATGAAGTTGATTGGCCTCCAACTAAATTTGAATTAAATTTACCTGAAACAAAGGTTGCATGTAGTGTACAGATTCAACAAAGTGTAATACCATTTCAACATTATTCCAAATTGTCTAAATTACAAAGAGTAACTGCATATGTGTTTCGTTTTATAAAAAATTGTAAAGTTATTCCTTCAGCACGTCAGACTGGTGAACTTACAACCGATGAAGTACAAAATTCGTTAATAATTTTAGCAAAATTGTCCCAAAGAGAATCTTTTCCAAACGACATTCATACTTTAAAAAATACAAATTCATTAAATCGTAAGTCAAATATAGTGTCACTTAACCCTTTTTTAGATAAGGAAGGAGTTCTCCGTGTTGGAGGACGTATTAAAAATGCATCTCATTGTCCATACAGTCAGATTCATCCAATCTTGATCAATTCCAAACATCATTTTACCAAACTTCTTTTTATGCATGAGCATAATCGACTACTTCATTGTGGTCCCCAACAATTATTAAGTTCAGTGCGTGAACAATTTTGGCCCACAGGTGGCCGTGTATTAGCTAAAACTACTGTAAACAAATGTATAACTTGTACAAAATTAAAAGCAAAACCATTGCAACAAATAATGGGTGACTTACCTCAATTTAGAGTGACTCCTGCTGCTCCATTTGAGAACTGTGGTGCTGACTTTGCAGGGCCCTTTTCAATCATAAATCGCAAAGGTCGCGGTGCTAAATCATCTAAATGTTATTTATGTTTATTCGTTTGTCTTTCAACGAAGGCAATACACCTAGAGGTCGTTAGTGATTTAACAACTAATGCTTTTATACTTTGTCTCCGTCGGTTTATTTCACGCCGTGGAAAACCCAAATTGATTTGTTGCGACAATGGTAAAAATTTTGTAGGCGCAAAAGGTGAACTGAACAGAATGACCCAAGCCTGTAACCAGTCAGTTAGCGAATTTGCGCGGGAAGAAGGTATCACCTTTAAGTTCATCCCGCCTTATGCCCCGAACTTTGGTGGTATTTGGGAGGCAGGTGTAAAGGCAGCAAAATTCCATTTACAAAGAATTGCTGGTAATACCAATTTAACATTTGAAGAATTATCTACGTTATTTTCCCAAATAGAGGCAATTTTAAACTCGCGTCCTTTGACCCCTTTGTCAGCTGATCCATCGGATCTAAATCCACTTACGCCAGGCCACTTCCTGATTGGACGATCGCTAACGTCGCTTCCCTCACCTGTGACGGAGAGGATTACTCTTAATCGCTACCAGCTTCTAGAACAATTGCGACAACATTTTTGGAAACGTTGGAGTACTGAATATTTATCTGAGCTGCAAAGAAGAGTCAAGTGGCAAACTCACAACAAGCAATATAAGGTCGGTGATCTCGTCGTTATCAAGGAAGACAACATGCCACCTATGAAATGGATCGTCGGTCGCATTAAGCAACTGCATCCTGGAGCTGACGGTGTCTGCAGAGTTGTGGATGTCCAAACAACAAAAGGAATTCTACGACGGGCTATAATGAAAATATGCCCATTATTAACCCAAGAAACTATTGAAAGTTAAACTTTCAATGGGGGGGAGTATGTTAATGTTAATATTAAATAGTAGTAATAGTAATAATAGTAGTTGCAAACGCGCCATACTCCGAGCCGCCAATTTAATCTGGTAGGATTATATTATTATGCGACTAAAGCGGCGAAGGGGTCTGAAGTGCGGGGAGGATGCGCCTGCACACTGTGCGGGGTGTCGGGGTCACTCGCCCAAAAGTTCTTACAGCGGACGGCCGTCCGTTGTAACCGAAGAGGAAAGTTCCAGAAGTCAAGGTATTCTCATCAACAGGTCATTAAATTAAAAGAGCTAATCCCGTGTGCTTTTTGTGTTACTTCCACTCACATTTATAATAACATTGAGGTGTTTTTAACTTGAAAGTTAATACATATTTATGACGTCAGAAAATGTTTACAGTCGAGGACGTTTATTTCCTACCCATTTCTATGAATTTCTCAGCGATCACAATGCAATTAGGTCAAAAGCTTATCACAGCTACATATAGGCTTAATTAAATCTCTTATGGTGACAGTTATACGACATTCAATCCTAAGTAGGAAATATTATTTAATTTTTTGACTTCATATTTCTTATTGATGGTAAGTGGTTAAAACATATTACCATATTACCGTCTTACAGTGGTAGATCCCGCAACAACTATATTTGTTGGGTGCACGAATTGGCCTCGCTCAGTGAAATACCACGACCACACAGAAGACTGGCGTGAAGTGGAAGCAATTTCGCGTTTCATTTGATGAGTGTGGTACCGGAGGCCTAATTTTAGTCCTCTTTCCCTTCCCACCCTTTTCTTATTAGAAAAGTATGGGAAGGGAAATTGGATTTGGCGGAAGAGGGGACGTATAGGAAGGAGAAATATCCTCTTTCTGTGCGTCCCCTTCTCCGTTGATTAAAGGTAGGCAACGCATCTGCATTTACGGATGTCTATGGGCAACGGTCGCCTCGCTATTGCGGCGAATCCAGGTGGCTGTTTGCTCGTTTACAACCTTATGATATAAAAAAAATCTTTATCTATTTTAAGAGAAAAGAATGAGACGGATAATATGATTTTATATCTGTTAGTAATAGAAATCATGTCATTAAAGCATTTGAAATCTATTGTCCTCATATAAATGGTGTCAAATGTAGCCTAATGGTTTTAACTGCGCCCCTAATGTGAAATGTAATTAGTTCTATCAGCTTTCATTATCACACTCTACATTATGTCATCAAAAACTATATTTCAAGTCTTTTCACGTCACAAAATAGGTTCCTTATCATTTGACATATCTTTTATTTTAATTCGAATGCTAAATCATACTAAAATTATAATTGCGAATGTTTAGATGAATGGATGGATGTATGAATGTTTGGTTGTTGGATCTAGATGAAATTTGGTACAGATATAGAACATAGTCTGGAAGAACACATAGGCTACGTCTTATGTTTTTTTTTTAATGCCGCGAGGACGGAGTCGCGGGCGAAAGCTAGTTAAATGTATGTGTTAAAAGTAAGAAATAAGAAAGTTTTTATCTCGATGGCTGGCAATCCACAACCGTGCGGTTTTCACGTAGCTTTCTATTTCTACCGCGTACCGTCGCGTTGTGGAATGGTCTGACCTCGGCGGTATTTCCAAACCGCTACGACTTAGGGTCCTTCAAGAAGCGAGCGTATCACCATCTCAAAGGCTGGCAACGCATCTGCGATTCCTCTGGTATTGCAGATGTCCATGGACGTCGATGAACATCTTGGTGTTCCAACTGCTCCTTTCTCTTATATAAAAAAAGTTTTTTTCACGACTATAATTTGTGTACTAATGTTATTACTAAAAAAAATTAAGGTAAGCTAGTTAAGATGAAATTTACTTTAAATCGTTTTTATTACATAACTGTAAGTTGATAGAAATGGGAATTTTTAAAAGTGTACCGTAAGTGTGCGTTCCGGAAACCTAATTTTAGTCCACGTTTCCTTCCCACCCTTATCTTATAAGAATGGGTTGGGAAGGGGAAATAGATTTGATGGAAGAGCAAGAGGATTTATTTTCTTTTTCCGATTCGATTAAAGGTTGGCAGCGCATCTGGAATTGCGGTTGTCTATGGGCAGCGATCGCTTTTTAGGCGTATTCAGGTGGCCATTTGTCACCTTATAATATTAAAAAAAAACAATGGCCGGGGCGGATCTTTGGTATAAAATAGAAGAATTATAAACTCAGAGAAGTGGAATATCATTTATTAAAGGTTAACTGAGCACTTGCCATTTCAGCCACAATTTCACTTCACGAAAACACCCTAAGGGTGGATAATGAAATTGCACATGCAAATTAAATGGCGTGGGTAAACGGAGGTTGCAAGTTCGTACGACAAATTAAAGTTAATTAATAATGTTGTTTTTCTAACGATTTAAATATTTATGCATATTAAAGTAAAGTCTTTTAATACTTCTTACTTTTTTATTTGATTACTAGCTGTCGCCTGCGACTTCGTCTGCGCGGAATTAAAAAAAAAAACTTAATAAGGTGCGTATGTGTTCTTCCATACACTATATTCTACATCTGTATCAAATTTGATCAAGATCCGTTAAGCCGATCCGGAGATACCTTCAAACAAACATCCATCCATCCATCCATCTCAACATGCGCATTTATAATATTAGTTAGATATAATTAAATGAACATAAAATCAATTCGTTTCTCAAAGTTAATACTTCTATTGAATTTATTTCTTAGCTTTGACAGCTGCTACGAAATGGTTTAATTAATTCGTCGTAGCTGAAGCGAGTCTACGAAGCGTAGCGTAAGCGATTAAAATTTAATTACTTCTCTATTCTCATATAAAATCTTTTAACATAATTCTAGTCTACATTCATTTTGTTTACGAGAGAAACAGAAATAATTTCGTATCATTTTTTTTTAATTTAATAATTTTTGTGAGTAAAACTTCATATGAACCCGTGAATTTCCCCTAGATAAATAAAATAACAATTTAAAAAAATCCCTATTGACATAAGACATATATTTTTATATAATAATACATAAAAATGAAATCACAGCTACATCACGTATATTACATTGACCACCGCCATATTCACGTAACGTAACGGAAATCGTAGCACTGAATGTGTTGAAACCTCAGCGTCATATATATTATCTGTGGGGCGATGCTAGCGCCATTTTTAATTAATATTCCCTGATTGGCTCAGGGAATAAGTGCTTCAAGCGAACTTGTTAATTACAATCATTTATTAAATTCAATTATTTGTTTTAAAGGGAATTTTTAATAATAACTTTAATATCTGACATATTTTATTTTATCGTACAATAAAGGGTGACATACACGGACCGAATAGTCTAAATAATTGTTACTCTATAACCAACTTCCTATGCCCTCGAATTTGTCCGCATGAAATACTGTCATTGGGTAGCCTTTTTCATGACTTAGGCTAATTATTTTACTTAAAATTATAAAATATTACAACAAAACATATTAAACCTAACATATTCCCATACAAACTTATGCCCCCCATTGTTATTTTGTACTTAACATTGAATGACATATTTTTTAATATCAAATAAACAGCCTTAAAAATAAGTTTCAAGCTTCTACCTGAAAAATTACGATACTTCCATACAAATTTCCACCCCAATTTCAATCCTTTATAAATCATTTTCGCATTAAAAAGTAGGCAATGTCCTTTCTCAGGCTCTAGACTATTTGTGTACCAAATTTCATTTGAATCGGTTCAGTAGTTTTCACGCGAAAGTGAGACAGACAGAGTTACTTTGGCATTTATAATATTAAAGGATAATAGTATTATTTTGATATATATAATACATGTATGTATTAAATATTTTTTCAATTATAAACGCCTATAGCCTAAAAGGATTAACCGAAAACCAAAAGTGTAGTGTCATTTAATTTCTATACTTCTCAGGGAAGCTATTGAGATGCATTTTTTTAAATATTTAAAAATAAATATTTATGAAAAAATTCTGCATAATTTTGTTTTTAAGAACAAAGTACCCATGTCTTATTTTAACGTGAGCGTTTTGTAATTTAAAGTTGATTTCGGTATTTTATAAATCCGAAAGCGGGAGAAGGAAAATATTTTTTTATTAAAAATTCTAACAAGTGTTAAGAATTTAATTGGAAGATTTCGTGCATATTTTCCTTTACTTTAATTTACCAAATTTATGGAAAATTTTATAAATAATTTTGTCGGAAAAATAATGATTAAATATTTAGGAAAATTAATATAATAATGAAGACAAATATATTGAAAATATTATAATTTGGTATTTAAGAAAATAAGTATTTTTTAATTCTTTTTTATAGTTAATCAGATAAAAATCTGCTTTCATTTATTATTTTATAACAAAGAGTAAAAAATAAACACAGCGTTTTTGTATCTTACTAATATTATAAATGCGAATGTTTAGATGAATGGATGTTTGAAGGTATCCCCTTAACGCAGTGATTGTCAAACTTATTTCTTTCACCGCCCCCTTTGAAAATCAATTATATTTCAGCGCCCCCATTTTTTATTCAACCCTATAACTTATAAACCACAATTTCATTACTTTAATTAATTTCAACGCCCCCATTTTTTTTGGGCCCCTTAACACCCCCTTCTAGGTTTCAAATGCCCCCAAGGGGGCGTTATCGTCCACTTTGAGAAACACTGCCTTTACGGTTCAACGGATCTTGATAAAATTTTGCATAGATGTAGAACATAGTCTGGAAGAACAGATAGGCTACTTATTAAGTTTTTTTTAATGCCGCGCGAACAGGGTCGCGGGCGATAGCTAGTTATTTAATAAAACATGAATAACACCAGGACAGCTTTAAATTTTGGTAGAATAATTCATGAGGCGTGTTTAAGAGGAATTTCTGAGTGTAATTCTCGTAATTTACATTTCCTTCAAAACTGACGATGTTGATGCAAAGTGAATATTAAATATTTTGATTATTATCGAAAAGTCGGTTTAATCTTACTAATATTATAAATGCGAATGTTTAGATGAATGTTTGTTTGAAGGTATCTCCGGAACGGCTCAAACAGATCTTAATGAAATTTGGCACAGATGTAGAACAAGTCATAGGCTACTTATTATGTGTTATTTTAATTCTGCGCGAACAGAGTCGCGGGCGACAGCTAGTTTAAACATAAACAATACTTCATACTTGAACTTTATGATTTAAATACTCTCCTTATAATATTAATACTTTACATTTAATACTAGGTTATGCTCGCGACTTCGTTTGCGTGGAATGAAAAGAAACAAACTTTATGAGTAGTCTATATGTTCTTCCAGACTCTATATTTATACCTTTCATCGAGATCCGTTGATCCGTCCTGGAAATACCTTCTAACAAACATTCATCCATCTAAACATTCGCATTTATAATATAAGTAAGATTAATTAATATGTTTTATTTCTTTCACGCGTCATATATAAGATCTTGACCTTGAAATTATCGTAACATGGTTTCAAAATTTGTTGATTACTAAATTATTATATGGATTTAAATGGATTATGCGATTTTTTATTAATATTATATTACTTATCTATTCATTTGCATTGTATAGGCTCCGAAACTACTGAAACGATTTGGAAAATACATTAATTTTTGGCCAGCTACACAATCCCTTGGTGATATAGATTACATTTAGATCTTTTTTTATTCCCACACCTTTTAATTTGTTGACATATCTTCTATATATCTATATATATAAAAGAAAGTCGTGTTAGTTACACTATTTATAACTCAAGAACCGCTGAATCGATTTGAATGAAAATTGGTGGGCAGGTAGCTTAGAACCAGGAAACGGATATAGGATAATTTTTACCCTGTTTTCTTTCTATTTTTTTATTCCGCGCGGACGGAGTCGCGGGTAAAAGTTATATTATGTTAGGAAGAAATAACCTTTATTAACTAAACTTACAGTACAACTGTACACGACCATCGACTATCTATTCTCCCTTTATCATCTTGGGAAGAGGGGATGGCTGAAAACCAGCTCGACACTGTATCCTTACCAGTGTTGGCGAAGCTGAGCCACCCCCTTTTGTCATCACTGAATATTGTAAATTATTGTGTTTTAAAATTTTGTTAATTTCTATGGCAATAAAAAGTTATTATTATCACATATTTATTTATTGTCTAATTTTATATATTTTTCTTAATAAAAACTAAAACAATATTAAAAAAATATAAAAAATCTAGATACGTCGGCAAAGGAGCCTTGGTCCCAAGCTACCGGCGGTTAGGCCTCCAGAGACAGAAACTTACGATACGTGCCGTGCTCGGGAGTACCGCCTTCTGTGCCTGGCCCTTCACCCACTTACCGACCGAGAGCCTCTCTAGGTGGTGATCGAGGCTCTTCGCAATTAATTCGTTCACGGATAGCACTATCGGTACGATAATTGTTGACTCCATATGCCACATGGCTGTATTCTCGTGCGCGAGATCCAAATATTTTGACATCTTGTCTGTCTCTGCCTTCACGAGATTACGGTCATGGGGAATACTTACGTCAACAATTATCGTACGTCTCGCAGATCGATCTATTATCACGATATCAGGCTTATTGGCTACAATAGTCCTATCCGTGATAATTGATCGATTATTATTATTATTATTAATTTGAATAAATTCCAAATCACGTTTTACAATACCTTCTATGTTATATATAATCTTAACTTGTAAGGAATGATAAGAACTAGAATATATTAGACCATTTCGACCCTTCCGACAAAACCTTACTATCAAGTTTAGTCGAACAATCTTTATACATGATCTTAAATTATTGCTTTGCCCTACAAAGTTAATGTTACTGCAGATTATCTTTAACGTTATGTTTCATTATATAAAAACATTTCGGAACTGAAAGATACTAAAGATGGCTCCTACGAATACTGTTGTAAGTAAAAAAATCCAGTTTTTTAAATGAGCCACTTTAGTGTACATAAATAACATATTTTGCTATAATAAAACTATTTCCCATTTCAAATGAGATTATTTAAAGTTATTAAACTTTGATTTGACGGATAACTTTTATTGTAAACTGAGAAAAGTACGAAAGGTAATTTTGCTTAAAAATATAGTTACTACATTTTGCATAGGACTCGTATCTAAGATAAACCCTACGCATACGTATGACGTAGGCAGAAAACTTTGCTGTTAGTGATGGAAGAAAACATTTGACTGTGTCTATCGATTTTTTAATTGCATATAAACTTTTGAATAAATAATGAATTTTCCCGAATTTGAAATTTTAATGCGACTCTCGAAAGGTTTCGATTCTGTTTACGAAAGGTTCCTTCTTTAAATTTGACTTTCTCTGTTGTTTCTATGTTTTCTATGCAGTAGAAATCATTTTACAATTTTAGCAGAACTAAGTATTCTCTTGTGCGATTTTAAAATAAAGAATGTTCTCAATTTTACCGTGGCATGTACAAAACGAAATCCAATTTATGTAGAAATTAAACAACGCTTGCTAACGTTGCCGGGATTTTAGCGAGTGCTCCATTACGTGTTACGTGACAAATTATATTCAGATTCCGCAAATTGAAATGCTATTGAAATTAAAGCTTACGCTAACGCTTACGTAATAGACAAGGCTATTTAAATATAAATATATAGTGTATATATAGTGTAAATGTAAATATATAGTGAGTTGATATAATATTTTTTTTGAGAATAAAGTGCTTTTATCTATGAATGGTTTCAAACTGTGTTAGTCGATCGCTTAAAGTTTTCTCTACCTGCTTCGCAATGAGTGTATTTCTGCCAAAATAGCATTAAAAATTACTAAAAAGAAAAGCGACTTCAAAAGAAACATTCTCAAATAAAATGCATTAACAAAATAATATTTTTGAATAAATTTGAAAAACCAAAAAAACTCTTCTTTCTCGTAGTATTTCTATATTGTACAATTATTATTTTGGAGACGGTGTCGGCCGAGTTCTTGTTTCCGATCTAGATTGTAATACATACCTTTATATAATTAAGATACTTAAAATATGTGGTTGCACTTAAAAGCTTATTTGTAACCACACCTGCGTCATATGCAATGAGCTTTTGTTGTAAAACTTTGATGTAAACTAAAATTTATGCCTTGAATTTTAAAGCTGTAATACTTTCAGACGATCAAAAACTTAGTAATAAGCTTATTTGTATTAATTTATGTACAAAGTATTTGTACTGTTGATACAGTTTTGTTTTACGAAATTTCGTTACATGAGGGAGAAAGAAGATACCGCAAGATAAAGGATAAGAGAGAGACGTGAACATATTAATAACAGAAAAACTCGTTCAGATAAACATAATGTCGTCTCATCTAATATATAAAATCTCGTGTCACAGTTTTCGTTCCCGTACTCCTCCGAAACGGCTTGACCGATTCTCATGAAATTTTGTGAGCATATTCAGTAGGTCTGAGAATCGGCCAACATCTATTTTTCATAACCCCCCCCCCCATTTAGTTTTTTTTTTAACTGCGCGCGGATGGAGTCGCGGGCGACAGCTAGTTTTATGTAATAGGAAAGAAAGGGATCACTATATGATTTTATTCATGTATTTCGGTAGTAACACAGTACACTGAATTGAAATGCATGAGTATATTCTATATTTGGTAGCAACTTCATTTATCATGAAGAAGCCTGGCTGCAGTCACGCTGACAGCTTCAGCCGCGGTAATCTCGTGTACTATAAATACGTTTATCACCTATGAGTGGACAGCATAGAATATATATAAGTAGAGGGTATTTAAAACTATAGGATGTTTGTTTTTTCCATTTTCATTAAAAAAACTATCGACTTTTCTAACAGATTTTTCTCTGGAGTAATCAAAAGTAAAATCAGGGATGTTTATTTTTTGTCAAAAAAACTCTTTTAGTTTTAAAAGACTCGTTTACTTTATATTCATTGCAATGTATAACGTTAATTGTTACAAATTATTTTTAAATAAATAGAAACTAACTACACGGAATTTGATAACTTAACTTAAAGTTTAGCGGCCAAAGTTGTGATCTTCGTTACATTGTTGGTAGACTTAAGTTCGTTTGGACTTTCAAAGTTGATAGTTTGAGTTGTATTTTACACCTCGGCGGCAAACTTCATAACTATGTGTTAATCGTTTATTAATTAACGAGATGAACGGCTCCAAGATTTTTAATGCTGAGTCACGTAACATCTGCATTAAAACAGTATTACAAGAATAAACTATGGCGTACTTTTAACCGTTACTTACCATCAGGTAGGATCGTTGTCAAGTGGTTGTTTACTCTCTGTAAAAATGCCATCCCTTTCATTTTCTTTGAAAAGAAAACAGATGGCAAAATCACATTTTATTTTTGTTATAACTTTATTGATTTATACCCTTATAATATACTTATAGAGCTTCTTTTGTTTTTTGTAATGTTGAGCAACTAACCGTTTTCACTGCCGAAACATTTATATAAAAGCTACAGTTGTCGTAGATTTTAATGTAAATAACACTCCAAATTAAACTAAACAATAATCGTGAGCTATTTACGATTTTTTTTGGTTTAAATTTTTCCTTGTTTTCTTAACCCTTTCTTAATTCTGTTTGCGTTTTTCTTGTTATGTTTATCTTTATTTAAAAGGTTTATTTTGTTTTTTTTTCATTATATTTTGGAAGTTTATAAACATAAATATTAGCTTTAAAACATAGTATTTTTTAATTTATATGTCACGGATAAATTGAAAAAATAATATTTGCTATTCATCCATTACTGTTCGGTACAGTTGCACTGTAGTTCGCTACTTTTGAATTTCGCGGTTTTAATTGTTAGAGAAGGTAGGTCGACTCATTTTTATTCTCCCGCACAAGCGGGTAGTTGGAAATCCCTCTCCGCTACGGACGGGCGCAGGGCCTGCGGGGGGCTTGTGAGGGGAAGAAGTGAGTCGACAGAGAGCTCATCGAGTCAGCATAAAAGGTGGTCGGCAGTTGGATAGCTCATCGGACGTGTCTTATATTTAGCGTACAGGGTCGCTAAGTTTACGGTTCCGCGTTCGGTTCGGTAAAGGACGCGTCTATAGGGCGCTTACGGGAAGCGGTGCATCGGGTGCATCAGGAGTGCAGCATTGCTGGCGCCTTTAGACTGTATGACTGTGACTTTTTTGACTCGACTGACACCGACAGAGTGACCAGGCACCTACAGGCGGTGAACGGGGCATCGAGTAGGTGAGTGCCAGTTCATACATTTACATTATTTACGCCAGGCCTTGTGATACGTAGTTTAAGGCAGGTTGTGCCGCGGGACCCGAACCCGTCGTGTACGGCACAATTCGATGGTAGCAGAGCGTGGTTAGGTTAACACGTAGGTTATAACCGCGTGGTTATATTCGGGTTACGTGTTTTTCGGGTACGTATTTGCATTGCTTGGCGAAATATTGTAACGTCCTTCTCGCGCGGAATATAACGGAATATAACGGAATACAACGGAATACAGAATATTATAACATATTACGTCGTACAATATTAGGTTTTTAATCGAGTCGTTTACGTTAAATTCTTTATTGTACGATTGCTACGTAATATTAATCGGCCATTAGGGTTCCGTTTATTGATTTCTTATACTTTTATATTTTGATTTAGTAATTTCAATCGGTTCTTTCTAGCATATTTAAATTAGGGCTTTTTTACGTAACGGTTTTTTTTGTAGTTTATGTTACGGTGCATAATATAATTTGGTGATTTTTTAATTTGTTTTTTTTTTTTTTTATATTACGGTTAATAATTTAATTTAGTATTTTTTTTCGTTTGGTAGTTTTTATGTTACCGTCGATAATTTAAGTTGGTCGGTTTTCATTACGGTTGTTTTTTTTTGTTTTGTTTTTTTTTATTAGGTAATTCTTTGTAACGGGTTTCATACATTTGGTTAAGGCGAGAATTATCTACCCACCATTTAGATTTTTTTTTTCCTTTAACGACCATTTGTAGTAAGCGGTTTCTGGAAGCATCGATAATTTTCTACCTTCGATTTTTTTTTTTTTTTTGAAATTTCATTTTATTAATCATGGCCGGCAAATATACCGCTAGGATAACAGGTGTGCTGAGATGGCTCGGCTCAGCGGTTTTGAATATTTCTAGGCCGGACCGTGCGCAGGCCCTTATGGCTAGATACCAGGTTTTAGACGATCAAATGGCGGATCTATATGCGGCGTACCGTGGCATTCTAGAGTTAGGTTTAGAAGCGGATGCCATGGCGAAGATTAATGCTGACATTGATCAGGCCGACGACCTGGCTGATCAAATTATTCAGGCTGTTGGTTGCCTTAAGGGGTCAAGCGCTGCTGACGCGCGCGTTACTGCGGAGTCGGAGGCGTCACCAGCGCTCATGAGTAGATTGCCGCTGCTCGATTTGCCACAATTTAACGGTGACTTGGAACAGTGGGTTGCTTTTAACAATTTATTTGAAAGCATTGTTCACAGTCGTAGGGATTTGACCCCTGCTCAGAAGCTTGCCTATTTGTTGGCGTCGTTAACGGGAGAGGCCAAGGGCCTCGTCCAACATTTAGGTCTTGTTGACGGTAATTATGAAATCGCCCGTGACTTACTCAATCGTAGGTATCAGAATGTTCGGCGATTAGCGGATAGTCACGTTGCTGCCATCCTAGGCCTACCTAGGATTTCGGTTACGCAGTCGTTGCGCACACGGCTTCTTAACCCGTTGTTAATAGCGGTCAACGGTCTCAAGGGTTTGGATTTACCTGTGTCCACGTGGTCGTTTTTATTATTACACATAATTCTTTCCAAATTACCTTACGATTTACAACATAGATTTGAACTGCAATACGGCGGGGACTCCGCCACTCATCTTCCCAGCTTTGACAACCTAATTTTATTCCTGGAGGATGAGTGTCGTCGATCGGAGAATGTCCCCCCTCCCCCTTCGGGGCCTCCCGTAGTTGCTCCTAGAGCGAGGCCCGCGGGTAACGAACACCGTCCACCGGTTTGGGCGCGTAATAGGCCACGGATGTTTAACGCAGCTGTACGGCAGGCACAGGATATTCACTGCAGTTATTGTCGGGATACAGGACACGGTGTTACGGGTTGCCCCAAGTTCCGGGAACTACGTTGGCAAGCTCGGCGCGGTATTGCTCGCCAACGGTTTTGGTGTTATTGCTGCTTGGGGAACCACCTTGTCTCGCACTGCCAGTCCACTCGTGCGTGCGGTCAGTGTGGAGGTAGGCATCATCTCCTGCTGTGTGGGAACCGCAACGGCTCGCACTCGCCAAACACTCGGGGACTTGTAACTTCCCCTGTTCGTAGTAAAAATGCAGGGGAGCAGTGGTCTGGAGCTATGCAGCGGACATCAGGTCGCCGTGATGTTAGGTCTCCACCACGGCTTAGGGCAAACAGCGGACGGCAATGTGTTCAGGGTTCACCAACGAGCACGGGCGGGGGGGCGCGTGACTCCTGCAGCGCCCCTCAAGCTGCGGCAGAGGAGCCTTGTACGGGCGGCGCTCGCTCGCCACTTCACTTCATGGACTGGCCTCGGTTGGAGCGACGCCGGCCGCATCAATCGGAACATCAGGTGGTAAGTGATCAGGATCGGATTTCCTCACCGCGACTTATTAACAATCATTCTCCGGAACGTTAATTCGTTCCTGTCTATTCCATCGCAATGCATCTCATCGCTTAGTACGGTTTCACTGTCCACCGCTCAGGTTCGCGTCGGTTCTCTTCGGAGTAAATAGGTAACCACGCGCGCGGTTTTGGACTCGGGTTCATAGGGATGCATTGTTTAAATACGGTCGGTGGAACATTTACGGTCGCGGATCGACCGGGTACGGATTACGGATTTATTCGCGGGTAAAGCGAATTGGATTGTTACATAGATTTTATTAGGCCACTTGGTGGTAAAGCGAGCAGTGGCAACTCTCCCCCAGCTCGTTTAATTTGTGGTTTCGAATTTCGGTTTTAGACGCAGCCAGATATCGTCTGGCTGGGGCGGGGGACTGTTCGGTACAGTTGCACTGTAGTTCGCTACTTTTGAATTTCGCGGTTTTAATTGTTAGAGAAGGTAGGTCGACTCATTTTTATTCTCCCGCACAAGCGGGTAGTTGGAAATCCCTCTCCGCTACGGACGGGCGCAGGGCCTGCGGGGGGCTTGTGCGGGGAAGAAGTGAGTCGACAGAGAGCTCATCGAGTCAGCATAAAAGGTGGTCGGCAGTTGGATAGCTCATCGGACGTGTCTTATATTTAGCGTACAGGGTCGCTAAGTTTACGGTTCCGCGTTCGGTTCGGTAAAGGACGCGTCTATAGGGCGCTTACGGGAAGCGGTGCATCGGGTGCATCAGGAGTGCAGCATTGCTGGCGCCTTTAGACTGTATGACTGTGACTTTTTTGACTCGACTGACACCGACAGAGTGACCAGGCACCTACAGGCGGTGAACGGGGCATCGAGTAGGTGAGTGCCAGTTCATACATTTACATTATTTACGCCAGGCCTTGTGATACGTAGTTTAAGGCAGGTTGTGCCGCGGGACCCGAACCCGTCGTGTACGGCACAATTACTGTATGTCTATTTTAATTTCATCAAATTCCCTTGTTACTAAATATGATTAAAAAAAATTGTCTTCATTTCAGTCACGTTTCAGCAGTAAAATGTCAAAAGAAACATCTAATCGTAGAAATCCTTAGTCGTATATTGTCGCGGTATCATTGCCTTTTACCGTGAAACTGATTTTGATACAGCTTTTATCCGAGACTTTGCTCGTGCGGAATAAAAAAAAACTTAGTTGTGTGCTATACCAGACAACATTCTATCTCTTTGTCAAATTTCAACCAGACCCGTTAAGCCGTTTTGGTGTTACCTGTACCTGCAAACATTCATCCATCTATCTAAACTTTCGCTTTCATTACTTTAGAAATATCGACTTATTTTAGTTTAACCCGTATTGGCAACCAAAGACTTTTATTCTAAGACATAAATTCTGTTTTTGGAGGGGAATAGTATTTATTTATAAGCGCAATGGCCATTTTTTCCCGTTCATCGACACCCGCCTATTATGTACAGTCATGTTGAATAAAAAATCTAATAATTATTAATAAAATAAAAATTATTTTATTAACAAACAAATAAATATAAGCTGTTTATGTTATAACGACCTCACATATTTGGAATTTGGTTCGTTCTGTTGCATAAAGAATCAAAATGTAATAATTAATTTTCAATTAAACTTTTGTAAATGATTGTACACGTTTCAATTGGAATCGGTCTAATAGGAAAATGATTTCCCAATCGACCGAGCAATCTGGAAAAAATCCAATTGGCCAATTGATCGGTCGATTGATCGGTAACAGCTATACAAATTACAACTTTATTAATAAAACAAAAATTCTTTCAAATTAACATCAGCTTTCAAAACATTTTTTTCCAGAGTAAATGGTCCATCTGAAAACCAAAACAAATTATTTGAAATCATCATCATCAGCCTTTGTCTACCCAATGCTGAACATAGGTCTTCTCAAATGTTTTACACAGTAAGCGGCCAGTTATTTTCAATGCCAAACATATTTTTAAAAATCATATACAGTCAAACACGGATAAGCGAGAAACCTCTAAAAGCAAGAATCAGTGTTCGATTCCGATGGACGACCTTCATATACCAGAAACTTAGGTTAGAGAGAAAGCTCTAAAAGCGAGAAAAATATCGCGTTCCTAATGGACTCTCTCTTATCCAGGTTCAACTATACTTTTATAATTTTTTGATAACCACTTCTAATTATGACAGTAAAACAGTGCCGCTATTGGGTAAAGATGCTTGCCCGGACAGAGTGGTTGCGCATCGAGTGCGCCGAACTACCGTAAAAAAGTTTCGCTTCAAAGCTTCCCTTTCAAAAAATAAAGGGAAATGGTACTTTTAAATCTATTCTCGCTTTATCTAGATGTCAGAAAAATGTAAGTAATTTTTATACCATAGTATACTTACCAAGGTGAAACCATTCAGTCCTAGGATATCCGGTTTCTTCTCGCGATGAAACTATAGCAGCTCTCAAAGCAAACGCCACGCTCACCGCTAGACACATCGGCGGCTCTGTTGTTGCTGGAAAATTAACGACATATCTATCACAAAAGTGATCAGGAATAATCGAGCAAATAACCACCAAAAAAGTTATACCACAACACAGGCCCGCAACTAAAAGGGATAAGCAGTGCTTACGGACTAGATATTTGATACTATCACACCTCTCAAGAGTTATATGCTTTATTTTAGGCCGGCAAAGAATTTGCACCTCTTTTGATATTATTGCGCAGTGATCGCTTAAAACCCAGTGCATGCTGTCAATTTTCACATAAGCCTTTTAGAAAACAGTTAAATTACCTAAAAATCACAATATATATTTTTAGTTATTATACGAATATGTCTTACTTCTAGCTCCCAGAACACCAACGGGATTAAATGAATTTGGGCGGAGTTTGACTCTGAAGTCAATGGGTATGTCTTTAGCGAGAGGCACGTGGTAGTTCCACGCGCGATCAGTGAGCAGCTCTCCGGTCTTTTTGTCGTAAATCAAATGCTCACATGTCCAGTATCCAGTCGCCATCATAAATGCTCCCTCGATCTGATGAAAGAAAAATATTTCGTTATGTCAAGACGGAATATAATTTAAAAGTAGTGAGACAAAATAATTTCTTAGTTTATTTACCTGTCCAATATCTATTTCTGGATTTATACTAAATCCAGCATCTTGCAAGATATCTACTCTTGAAATATCATGTTCTCCTGTTAATATATCAAGTTCCACTTCTACTACGACTGCCCCTGGCACTCTAAAAATTTCTTCATCATTGGGGGTAACTCTGTAACTTGTTTGTAGATTTATACCACGTAAGTATGCAGTTTGTATTAGTAATTCCCAAGTAGGATCATTCAATGTCTCCCTGACTGTAGATAATCTGTCTAGAAGAAGTTGGCAACATTTGGTAACACCAAAGCAAACAGCGTGTGTTGTTCGACTTCCACCAGTGATAATGGTATTAGGAGTTGCAGAAACTTCTGTTGGTTTAATCTTAACTTTATGTAAAGGTATTTGTAGTACGTAAGCTACTGTTTGAGCTACTTTCGTGTTAATACCCTGACCCATATCTATACCCCCATGTCTTATAACTACAGAACCGTCACCGTGGTACACTGTTAGTTGAACATGAAAGTCCATCACAGTTGAAGCAGGCCAACTCATCATAGCAACACGAAGTCCTCGTTTCTTCCAACGATTCAATTTGTTAAAAGCATTTACTTCTTCTTTCCGTTTATTATATTCACTTTCTTCAACTAACATCGCAACAATTTCAGCTAGATCTGAATATTGTGGATTCAAATTCTTCAAACGCACTTCTAAAGGATCTCTATCCAGTTCGTAAGATATACGTTCCATTATATGCTCCGTCATGGCTATTGCTTCAAGTTCACCTACAAAAAATTGTATTTCAAATAAGTTTAATTGTACTGAAATTAGTTAATTGACCCCTCTTCATTCATTCTTTTAAATGATTCTTGTCATATATTATTTTTTTCTGGAATGCCCGTACTATGCTAATATGCCTCTCATTAATCTAATCTGGTGCTTTCAAACTTCTTTTAATTTACCCGTTTCTCGTCTGATTCATTGATTATGAAAGAAAATTTATGCCAGAACATTCTACTATATTTTGGCCGCAAACGATTCGCACCGAAGAGCTTCTAGAACACTGTCGAGAATCATCGGTCAGATTTGCCACTCTCTCCGTCGGGATCCTATTCATATTCCTTGGGAAGCTCTGCAGTGGGAGTGGGAGCAAGAAAACGGGGTCGGCCGAAATAAACGTGCTGGCGATTAATTTAGGCTGAAAAGAGAACACGCGGTCTGACATGTTCCGAGACCAAGCGCAGAGCCCATAATAGAGAGATACTGTGGACGCCCTCTGCCGTATTACGGGGACTTAGGATGATAAGCCAAGTACAAAAACTGAGTGAATAATACCTGGAGATCTGGCATACGTATTAGAAGCGGTATCAGTAGTGACGTTGAATAACTTATAAGACCATCTTCTGTTGTCATAGCAATTCTTTACCGCTGAGATACCAAATAACAGGATAGGGTCACCAACAATGCAACCATTGTCTGAGTACAAGTGATATTCCAAATACTGTACTTCCCCAGTATCACTTACACCAACCTGAAAAGTGTCTTTTGGTTTAAATTAAGAAAACTTTCGTAGTTAACGTAGTTTCGTAGTTTAAATGGACTATTTCGAGATGTTCAAAGTTTTTCAAAATAATTATGTGTTGTAGACATATTTTCGTCTTATACATTTTCTTGAATAGAACAGAAAGACAACATTTTAATAGTTTTGTTCAAGGGTTCCAAGGGTTATTGTAGTAGAAATTTCGTTATGAGATGGTTATTTTTGGAAGAAGATTGAGACATCTGAACCAATTACAATTTTAAGTGTCATGTAGCTTCACAATCACAATTTAAAATTGTAATATTAATTTAAAAGTCAATAATAGAAAAAAATAATCGTAATATAATACAAACAGTTAGTATGGACAATGATATTGTTAAAATCAATTTTACCTCATAATCCACCATACAAGGATTCCGTTTACCAATAATTCTTGTATTGGCCTGCATAGACATTATGAAGCGGCAAGGTCGGTTGGTCAAGTATGTGGTGAGAGCGCACGCGCAGGCGATAAGACAGTTGCGAGACAATTTAGCACCGTACGCACCGCCCAGACGTGGTACTGTCAGATTAATTCTGAAAAGAATTGCTCATATGTCATCAATGTTGTTGATAAAGATTGTTGTTACTACAGGACCGATTCGGAAACAAGGATTTTAGGAAATTCATTTTATTTATATTTAGTCAGTTCCAGGTAGATCACTAAGCATCTTTAGAAACTTAGCTGTAACTAAATATAAAATTTACAAACTAAAGTCGTACCTGCTTTGTTCGATATTCAACACCTGTGATATTGCGACGTGTACCTGATCAGGCCATTGTGTTGCAGCGACCACATCAATGCCGTCCTCACTGGGCTTGGTGACACACGACTGCGTCTCCATGTGGTAATGATATTGATCGAATATATCATTGGATCCTTTCATAATCCTTTGCACATTCAATCCTCTGTCCCTAGCAGGGTAGACTATAAAAACTGTTACCCGTTCAGGCTCTCTGTCTAATACTTCCCTTATTGTAAAAACTGGTTGTTTTTTTACGTTCTTGTACTTTGCTTTGACCAACAAAGCAGCTCTGTTAGCTATCTTCTCTGTTTCAGCTACGATGATTCCTATTGGTTGATTGTAATACTTAACATTTCGTTCACAGAGAATTTCTTCGGGAACCAACGCACCTTCAATATTGAGAGGCACAAAGTTATTTGATCCAGGGATATCTTTTGCCGATAGGAATGCTAGAACGCCGGATAGTTTCTAAAAATTCAATTACTGTTAAAAAATATTTAATATAGCAAGTATTGTATTTCGTTTCGATAAAAAGCCCTCCTTAATTTAGTTAACAGAGTCATGTCAAATTCCATAAACGATAGTCACATTAACATTTGACTATTTTTTTTTAAATATTTTGTGAACATATTTAAACATAGAGTAAGTGATATTTAAAAAAAGGGTAGCTATGTTATATCGTTATGTGAGAAACAAAAATATTTCGGAAGTTTTTACGTAAATTGTTATTTGTCCATGGTTTAAGATTTTGTTTAGAATCCGGTAAGTATAAATAGTAAACACTACTTTTAGAGAATTTTTCCGTTTTCTGTCTTCAAAGTTTCACTTACAAATTCTGACATTTTCCGGTAATCCAAAAATAGAGGTTAACTTTATGTTATTAACGTAGTTAATATATACTTACTAATGCAATGGACGGATCGATGCTTTCAATTTCACCAACACAGATTTCAGAAGGAACGAACGCACAGAAAACTTCTCTTGGTAACGTTGGAGTGTCATTAACATAAACAGATTCACCTGCGCATTGTATAAGTGCTTCTACTTTGGGCATTGGCTCGTTCAGTGGCCAAAGACTAGGGTTTGTATCATATTCTTGCTTCCCTGAGGAAAGAGGTCTGGTTTTCCTTAAATCCTTTTTACCCGATCGATATTTAGGATTTAATTTTGTTTCGGGAATTAAAGAAAGTAAACCCTGAAAAATATAAATTTTTAATTAAAACTAATTATTAACTAATTAATTAAGGTTGAGGGAAAATATCTGAAAGTTAGCAACGTGACAATAATATTTTGAAACTCTTTGCCATCAAAGAATAAGTAACTAAGGTCGAAGAGAAAGGAACAAAATAGATTACTATGTTTAACAACAAAATCACATATGACCTCACAATGTAGCAAAGTACTCTAACTAGATATATTAAAAAAGTTCCTTATTACCTTATAAAATAAACCAAGAGCACATTTCTTTCTATACTCCGGTGACAAATACTCTCGAATTTCTTCCACTATCAATTCTTTGTTCAAAACTTCAAGCGCCAGTTGCAATGTTTCATTTGTGAATAATTTCTTCCCAATCAGACAGTTCTCAGTTTGAACTGCATGTATGAATTTACCAGAGAGACCGCCATATCCTATTCTCGCAGATTTTACTGTTTCATGATCCACTTCTAGTTCGTAAAGAAACGCTGCGTTGACTTGAGCATGAGCATTTTGAGATCGAGGCATAACCTGCGATAATTTTGTGAAATTATAAATTCATATTCGTTATTATATTCGTATTCATATATGTAATTAAAAATGTTCAAGACATGCTTTACGTAAAATTCAGCTAAATACAAGGAATATACTTTAAAAAGATTGCATACCTTGAAAGATACAAGCTCATAATTGTGAGACAGTGGGGGTATTTTGATTTGTGTGATTATTCTACCAGTCATATCCATTTTTAGAAAAGTCTCTGGTGTTACTTCATCTATTGATATAGCAGAAACTTTAAAAAAAGAAATAAGAAATTATTTATAAAGTTTTCGTTTGCTGTTTCCGTTTATTTACTCCTTTCAGTATTTATTTATTTCTACTTACCAATAGTTAGAGTTGCACCTATCGTTTCAAGTAACAAAAACACATCCGAAGAAAATGTAAGTTCTCTATGTTTGAGCATCAAATTACCAGCTACTGATCCTATCTGAAATATTATCTCAGTTTTACCACTAAATAAAGTATTTAATAAGTTCCGATACGGCCGAAGCGTCGGTGGCTCAGGGGTTAAGCACTTGACTTGCAATCTGCAGGTCCAGGGTTCGAATCCCGCCATGTACCAATGTGTTTTTCGATTTTAGATTTACATATGTACATTTATCCGACGTTATTACGGTGAAGGAAAACATCGTGATGCAACCTGCACATATCTGAGAAGAAATTCAATGATATGTGTGAAGTCAACCAACACGCACTTGGCCAGCGTGGTTGACTATGGCCTAGTCACCCCTAACTTGGGGTAGGCTCCGAGCCCCTCAGTGGGGACGCATAGTGAGCTGATGATGATGATGATGATGATGATGATGATGATGATACTTTAAAAATTCTTAAAACTTACATTTCTTACTGGTATATGTGCTACTAAATTTAAATGCTCGTATAACTTCTTTAAATATTGAAAGTGCTCTTCTCTCTCTGATATATTTTTGAAAAGATCCATTAAATCTCTCAATGTTATTCCTGCACCGATCACTAAATTCTGATCTATGTAAAACGTCTTCAATTCTTCAACAAAACTTATATCTATTAAGACTTTAGGAAAGGCAAAAACTGGTACCGCTCCTGTAACAAATGTTTTATTATTCACTCTTTTAGTTTTTGATATTTCAAATTTATTTTAACTTACCTCGTCCAGTATTTCCATTAACTAGCATGTAAGAGTTTGTTCCTTCAGTACTAAACACTTCAAATATATCTCGTATTTCATTAACTCTGTACCAGATTCTATCATCTTTTAAAAGTATTTTTTTATTCTTACGAGCAATGTTCTCTTTATGTAATAAACACCAGTTATTATCAAGTGATAGTTCACATTTATCTTTATCACTGCAAATTTTCAAATCTTCGATGTCAGTGAGGTTTGGTTCAGGAGCATCGTGAGCAAAACTTTTGAAAGCATCAAGTATTGGTCTGTATCCTGTACATCTGCATGTATTGCTGCCAAAAGAATCTTCTATTTGACTTTGAGTCAGTTTATAATTATTTTCCTCGAGTAAACTGCAAAAATATACGAGTTTTTTTTAATTGTATGTATGTCAATTCCAATGTTAAGTCCTGTAGTCTAAACGGCTGAACAGAATTCAAAGACTGAGTTGTCATCCGATTGGTATTTTCCCTCTAAATGTTATAAGTATAATGAACTGGATTTTTTTTTTATTTAATTATAACTAAGTCTTTTAAAAGGTGAATTACCTATACATGCTCATAACCCAAGCAGGACTGCAGTAACCACATTGTGTGCCGTTGTACTTCGCCAGGGTTTTCTGTACAGGGTGATAATTTTGCCTGTCGCCGACACCTTCTATAGTGGTTATATCCCATCCATCGCATTGTGTTATAGATACCAAACACTAAAATTATAAACAGGATGTTTTAAATGTCGAAAATACTATAAAAATCTATCATCGATCGTTGTCTGTATATAATGAGATGTAGATTTTTAAGGTAGGGAAGTAAGTTAATAATTCCATAATTGTTTTTGGATTGATACAAAAGCATGGACCTTGAAATTTAAATTGTAAGGATTAAGAACTAAATAATTAGTTGCTAAGGCGGATTGCAGCACTCAGTATAGTGATTTGAGTACTAAGGGAGAACCATGAAGTAAATTTCTCGTATTAAATGTTCATTAAAGGAGATCGCTTAGCGAGTGTGAGTACGGCAGTAAATATAACTTACAGAGTTAACAGAGAAGGTCCGTCGATGTCCATAAATGTCGTTGTTGGTAACATTAACAATACAAGCGCCGCAGGTTCCCTGCTGGCACATATACTTGGTGCCGCGCAAGTTAAGCTGATTACGGAGATAGTCGTTTATTGTCACATCTGAGTCTACTTCATGGCCCACTGCAATTAAATTCAAAAAAACTAATATACAGAAAAATAAATAACGACGTCAAGATCCTGAATGTTAATTGTACAAACAAATTAAAATTGACATAAATAAAAAAGAGGAAGGGTTAGATGGAAGACAAATAAGCGTCAGGGAAGTGGGAAAAAAATTAAATGGACACAAAAGGGAATGCAAGTGACAGAACATGTGTTTAAAAGAAATAAACAAATTTAAGTACTCACCAGAACATTTTTTCTTGTTAACGGTAAATTCTATTCTATCCATATTTAAAGGATTTTAATTTAAAATACAAGCGATTCGTGCGATTCTAGATTGTCTAATAATGCGAGTGTTGCATTGTTACAAAAAGTTATTGTTTTTAATAAATGTTTTTAAAGTACAATGTTTTGCCTAATCCGGATGAAACCAATAACAATTTAAACGATCGCTTTAAGGTTAAGAGCTAATACACACTAGCGATTTATTATATTATACGTATATACACTTTTTTTTTCAGTAGGGAATGCTTTATACATACTTTGCGTTCAGGGGGGAATGTGGCTATTATGTGAGATTCGCTTCCGTATGGGAAGAATATCCACGAAACCCTTCTGTTCTTCCTACGCATGGTGGCGGGGCTACGAGCACGCTTTCGCTTCCGTCCACAACTCTATTTTAATTGACTTCCTGTAGGTATGTAGCAAGCTGTTGTCAAAAAAATTAAAGATTTAATTCGAATCCTAACCAGATGTGACAGGTAGTTTTTTTTTGTTTGGTTCATTAGTTTTATTGCAGATTATAGGTCAAGTGGACCCTGGACCACCGAAGCTCTCTCTAGAACATTTGAATACTTTAATACAGATATTTTTATCGGTCGTGTGAATAGGTATTAATAAATGTTGGAATTTTCCGTACACTTATGTTTTTATCGGTCGTGTGAATAGGTATTAATAAATGTGGGAATTTTCCGTACACTTATTAACTGTAGTTACTCAACGCTCTAAATTAGTTTCCCTTGTTTAATGAATAATTATGTTTATGAAATTAAATTACATGTTTTTAACACCTCTGATGTAACTTTTAAACACAGCTACACAACTCCAATTTTATGTAATGTTTTACTTTCATTTGACAATATAGTTTTAACTGAACAGTTGATGTGTTTAGCTGGCTTTATGATAGACTATCTGTCGCCCACGACTCCGTCAGCGCGTAGTTAAAAAAAACATAATTAGTAGCCTGTGTGTTCTTTCAAACTATGTTCTAACCGTTCTAGAGATACCTTCTATCAAACATCCATCCATGAATTCGCATTTATAATATTACTAGCTTTTACCCGCGACTCCGTCCGCGCGGAATAAAAAATAGAAAACGGGGTAAAAATTATCCTATGTCCGTTTCCTGGTTCTAAGCTACCTGCCCATAAATTTTCAGCTAAATCAGTTCGATCGATCTTGAGTTATAAATAGTGTAACTAACACGACTTTCTTTTATATATATAGATTTTCAACATAGTTTTTCAACTGAACTTTCCTATTACATTCAAGAGCCCTTTCGTATATTTACTCGTTGTAAAAAAAATCTTTTAGTTCGCAAGCGTTGTGAATACAAGGTTCATCCAACTCTCAAGGACCATCTTTTATGTTCCCTACGTGATTTACGAATGACATTTTCTTGAATAAAGAATTGTTTTTATAAGTTGAGTAGAATAGTTGTGCCGCACTTAAATGTTTTCCGTTGGGCATCTGCCCGGTTCATCCCTCTGGTTTACCGATCAATTGACCTATTGGATTTTTTTGGGATTCCATGGATTCGCCAAAATTTGATATGCCAATTATGATAAAAAAACCCACTAATCCAATGGGAAACACCACCTTAAGTTAAAGCAGACTCTTAGCATAGATTTTATATAATAAAGTTACTTTAAAGTCTTGTTTAAATTATCATTTAATGGACTGTGGGAGGTAATTTTTTTTAAAACGTTAAAGAATACCTTTTACCTTTTAAGTTAAATGAGAAAAGTTTCAACGGTATGCGAATGGTTTTAAAGTAAGTTATCACGTACTTACTTTTCGATATAACTCGTTAAGAAGTTAGAGAAAGGAGTTATTCTATTTATAATAATTTTATCTTTGTATGTATAATTTCGTGTTCTCATTGCCGAAACATTTGTACATACAAAACACAAACACATTAGTGTTTTTCTTTTCAACCAGAATAAGATATATGTTTTTTTTTTCATTTATCTTGTATTTCGTGAGTGAACTCATTTTAATAAATCTTTCCGACATTTCAAAATTTCCAAGCTGAATGTTACATTTCTTTTGCCTTTTCGCGTTTTCTTAAAAAAAAAAGTTAAATGGGCCCAACGTATGCACATCCTTCCACAATATGCCGCCTTCCGAATCCATCGACATCCCGCCGGCGCCGTTTGCACTAAGTTTTTTTTTATTTATTTTATTGCAGAGAATTTTTTTATCGGGATTTTTCAAACATGAATTTACAAAATATTTTCTCTAAGATTTTGAAAAACAAATTAGTAACTGTTAACACAAATTATGTTACGTTATATAAAATTCTCATGTCACAATAGTTATTATACTCCTCCGAAACGACTTGACCGATTATGAAATTTTGTATGCATACTCAGTAGGTCTGATCTATTTTTTTCATACCCCTAATACAGAACATAGTCTGAAAGAACACATCGGCTACTTATTAAGTTTTTTTTTAAACTGCGTGCGAAGTCGGGGCAACAACTAGTATTACTTTAATAAAATAGTTTGTTAGCCCTAACGAAATAACGTAGCGAACCTTGTATCGCATGGGTCAAAATTTAAATTTCGAATTAGTATTCGAGTACACACGATGTTTTTAAAACCTCTCTCGTTTACGCCCGCAGTTAAATTTGCATGTTAAATTATGTCGCTCTCTTGGCGAACGTTTTGTATAGGTTGTAACTTTGTTATTAATCCTAAAGATGAGGTGGGCGAAATGTCTTTTGGGTTGCTATATACTATTGTAAATTATGTATATACAAATGCAATTTATATGCACATTACCACTAACACCGGCACAAAATATTTTCTTAAGAAATTGTTTTTTTTAAACTTGAATTGGTGATATTTTCTATACAGTCGAACCTGGATAAGCGAAAGTCGAAGGTATCGTGATATTCTTCTCGCTTATGTAGGTTGTTAGATAGGACCGGACAATGACTCTCGCTTACAGAGTTTTCTCGCTTATTAAGGTTTAAGTGTATATGAATTACATTGTGACATATAGTAAAATCAAAAAAAAGTAAGTAGGTGTTGGATAATCTTTCCAAATGTTATACCTGGTTGGTGACAAGCAGGTGACCGATCGTAAAAACTTAAGCCAAAACGTTAAGGTTTATAAAACTATGTGTGCCGAACCTACGTGTGTGGAAAAAGGGTAGGGATGTGATGTGTCCTAGAGTAAAATACCAAAAATTTTAAAAGACTCAATATTAATTAAAAAATTAACTAATATTTTAGTGTAAACTAAACATTTGAGGACATTTGAAATACAATATTATACCTTCAAGAGAATGTTATTACATTTCTCAAAGTTATAGATATAATATAATGTTTATACGTACTTTAGTTTATACAAACCTTCTGAAGCGAGACTTCTATTGAGCGAAGTAAATTGCTCGAGACTCAGGTGTTACTAAGTACACATTCATCGTGTTTCGGCAACGAGGAAAATGGATTCCACTGAACCTTTGAGTTTTGACATAAAACATACTTATGTTAATTTATACCTTTCATAAATAAATTAAATGTCGCGAGCAAGCGGCCACCTGAATTCGCCGAAACAGCAAAGCGACCGCTGCACATAGACATCGTCAATTTCAGATGCGTTGCCTCTAATCGAACAACCAATAGATAGACAATATTACCCCTTAAATGCATTCCCTCCTTTGTCAAATCAACTTTCCTTCCCATCCTTTCCTTATAAGAAAAATAATCGGCTTGTTATAATACTATTTGTTAATGAAAGAACCATAAAACCTGAATGTACCCATTAGGGAAAACAAGACGAATCGAATGGCACCTTACATTTTAAAATAGGTTAATTTTTCATATAAAATTATTCATAAAAATCTGCATAAATAGAAACATATTTACATAAGAAAAACATTATCCTACTGAGTCTAATAATAATATATTCAATTGATTTATTTTTCTATTGTTTATTTAATTTTATTACAGCACGATCATCGATTGAGTACGATTCAAATCGATTTTTTTGATAAGAGTGACCTGTCAATGTCACTGGCGGAACGTCAAACAAGTGAGGCGTGAGGCGTCCATCTTGAAATATTCTACTATAGAGCGTCACAAAGGTTATAATTAAAATCAAATTTAATCGTTGTTAAGATTGCATCTAACTGTTAGTTAGTTGATACTGGTAGATTATAGAGTTACCAAAGAAGTGTGATACGAGTTTATTTCTGGGAATATTTGCATCTTAATATGGATTTAATCGATGACGATATTGATTTGCCGATGTATGTAAATAAAATTTTCTCGATGCTTTTTCGTCTATATCGCAGACGATCTTATCTATATAACGTAAATGAATTCAAGTGAGATCTCGCGTTATCAAAGCCAAATAAAGTTGGTTATTTTTCTGAAGAGGGTTGCCAATACACACGCGAAACTGTTATGTCAGAACGTGAACGGAAATATTAATATTTGGTGTTGCTATACTATTTTAGTTTGCGTATTTTTGGGCTAACAATAGTGTTGCCAGTTTTACGTTTTATTATTTTTTTTTTTACATTATGACCTACTTTGTTAAGTTATAATTACAAGATTACAAACTGAGATACAGTCTTGGTGTGTAATTTATAAATCTTTATCTTACTAAAATTATAAATAAGAATGTTTTGATGTATAGATGAATTATCGATGAATGGATGTTTGGTAGAAGGTATTTCAAGAACAGCTGCATGGAACTCGCTATAATTTGGCATAGATGTAGAACATAACCTTAAAGAACACATAAGCCACTAATTAAGTTTTTTTGTAAATTCCGCGCGGACGGATACGCGGGTGACAGCGAGTTATTGTATATTTTTTTCAACATTTTATTATTATAAGACACCATTTAGTATGTTTAGTTATTAATATAGTCACGTAAATATACGGACGTAACTTTCTCTCTTAGTAAAGCGTTAAGCTGAGTCAAAGGAGTTGATAAATTAAGGGGAAAGTTGCGTGAAGCTCGAGTCAGCGGTTTTGTTCTCAGCTCGTGGGAATTCATTATCTACAAGTTATACGACTATGCTATCGTCACAAGGACTTTCTAGGCGTTACGAGTGTATTTTGATAAGTTATATGTACTTTAATATATGTTTACATGTATGTATATAAATAATGCTGAATAAAAATAACACGCTGGCTGATACAATCTTTTTCGAAGTGTACCTTTTCGACTACCTATAATTTTTATCAAAATCGGAGCACCATGGGCGGAGCTTCGCAGTAACACACATAAAAAAAAAAACAATTATAATCTTTTTAAAGTCTTCTGAAAAAAAAAAGAAGCGAATGATAGATATAAAATTCATAAGAATTATATAAATTCTAACGAACGATTCAACTGGCAAAGGCAATAGGTATGCTTTGTGTTACAATTTATGGTTGAATCGTTCAGAGCTATTCCAAGTATTTCCGTTACGCCGTTTCTAAACACAACATAAAGGGAACGGAGATTTGGCGTACATCCAAACTTTGATACACCTATCCCGGTTCAACCAAACTTGTGTATATTGCTTATTGTTTGGATGATAGAAAACATCAAGTACCCAGCACTTTTTTTTGAATACGCCGAAATAGCGAAGCGACCGCTGCCCATGGACATCCGCAATTGCAGATGCGTTACCTACATTTAATCAACAGGAGAAGATGTACAGAAAGAAGATCCCCTTCCTATGCGTCCCCACGACCATCAAATCCATTACCTCATCTCATACCTTCCTTACAAGAAAACAGTAGGAAGCAAAATGGGACTAAAATTAGACCTCACTTAATATGTTGTGGAATAAAGAAAAAGGAAACGAGAAAAGAATTTAAATAAAAAAAAATATATTATACTTAATAATATTTAATTTCTTCTCTGCGTATTAAAAGATAAATCTGCAATATTACCTTTTTTACTACACTTAATATTACCTTTCTTTTTTATTTTATTTGCATCGGTATTTCACCAATGAAGGTAATTTACCTAAATATGTCTTGAAAGTGCAACTTATTTTTGTAATCAATTTAATTTTAGTCATTTTTTAGTTTATATAGCTTCGTGTAGTTGTGACCAAATTTTGTTTAAAATTTGTGAACATACTATTGCGTTATTAAGCTATGTACATGTTCAATAGTTTCTTTGACGTAGAATTATATTTAGTTAGAAAATCGACTCGCAATAAAATACGCAGCTACATAAATTGTCACTATTGCCAGGTGGGGCGTTATATTTTTTTTATTGGAAAATCTTTTCCCTATAAATTGCAATCATTCGCTCTCGAGTGACGTGGAGTGATGGATTTTTTTTATTCGTTATTGGTTTACGCTTCGGAATTTATTTATAGACGTTAAATTTTTCCTTTAATTTTTTACCTTTTTTTTCATAATAATGAAGTATTTTTTTTATTTAGTATTTCCATTTAAGTCCACAAAAAATCGATTAAAAAGTAGATTACTGAACTGAAATATTTCGTAATACGTTAGCCATGTTGTGTAGGCGTCACCAAGTCTAGTATATACATAAGTCATTTGCGGTATAACGTTGAATCGCGTTAGTAACTCGTTAAGTTACCATTAAATTCTTACGCCTAGTTTACGGACCTTCCTCACTTATACTAGCTGAATATTACTGTACAGAAAATTAACTGTTCAATTTAATTATAGTTTACAGCTGTTGGTTATGACGTTATTAATTATCAACACAACTCACACCCGCACCCAGTGACGTGACTGGAAATAGCTGTTCAAATTATATAAGATTTTAACTGGCTGTCACAATCTAATAAAACCTTTTTGGTGTTTAGCTTAGGCTTAGAAGGGTGATGTTTTTAAATCAAAAAAGTATTCTAATGGTTTTGTATTTTTATTGCCATTGAAAGGGTTAACACCTAATCCAGTATAGTAATACACTTTTATCTAGTACTCACAAAGCCGGGTCTGAATCTAGTCCGTGCGGACACATGACAATCTTTATTTGTAAGTAGCTGTTTTTAACAAGTAGGTTATGGGATTTAAATTCTTGTTTGCTTATGTATATTGATATAATTTTTCTTTTATTTATCATAAGGTGGCAAATGAAAAATGCTCATAGACCATAGGCCATTATCTGGTCTGGTCTGGTCTTATCCCACTCACAAGTTTTTACAAACTTTAAAGACTACTGCCCATAGACATCAACTGTCTTTTATTATTTAACTAGCTTTTACCCGCGACTCCGTCCGCGCGGAATAAAAAATAGAAAACGGAGTAAAAATTATCCTATGTCCGTTTTCTGGTTCTAAGCTACCTGCCCACCAATTTTCAGTCAAATCGATTCAGCCGTTCTTGAGTTATAAATAGTGTAACTAACACGACTTTCTTTTATATATATATAGATAATAATTATGTTATTATTTTACATTACAGTGTATCAGCGTAGCATATTTGTTTTGCATCGTTGTTTGTGTTGTAGCCATCTACAAAGGGCGATAGTTCCTGGCGAGAACTGGACAGGCGTGATTCTGCATTCAATTTGTGCGTCAACTGAAACATATGGCATGTACTGATATCACTGAACTCTGTAAATGGACAGGCTATGAACCGTGGTATTTTGTGCCTATTTGATCTTCGCCATCTTGGCCCTGATGTTGTGGAGATTCAAACTAATAATAGAGATAGTATAGAATTAACTGCCAGTAACATTAAAAGGTTCGTTAGAGTCGAAACGATGTAAAACATGTGATTCTTAAGCAATGGCCTATCCATTTATTGAGATCAACGACGGAAATTTATTTTGTAGCTTGAATATAACTTATAAGTTTGATGACAAGTTATCTATAGAACGGTGGAATGGATCTCAATGAAATTTGGCATTGATGTAGAACATAGTCTTGAAGAATAAATAGGCTACAAATTAATTTATTTTCCGAGCGGACAGAGTCGTGGGCGATAGCTTGTTATTCTATAATAACGTTTCAAGAACGTTAAAACAAATTAAATTTACTATTAAAGCACTTCAACCTTTTAAAAGTTAATATAATTTTGCGAGTTTCAAGTAAGAGAACAGAAATGAGTATATTAAAAAGGAGTCTACGAAATGTTAAACAGCTATGAAACTTTTTCTTATTATTGTTTTTTAATTTGCAATTTTGAAATAAATATTAATGTTAGGCTGTACAAGTTGAAGATATCAAGAGTTGCGTGGAAACTTTCTCCTCCTTTGTGCAGCGAATGAAGTTTTTCAAGCATTTAAAACGTTAACTAGTTCGCTTTGAGATATTTTTATTATTCATAAAGACTTGTAGAGTTTTTTTTTTATGTATGTCTATATTTACATATATATTTATATATTATATATCTTCTTAGCTTAACTGTATATGTAAATGTAAACAATATATTTTGGATTATAAAATATTTTTATTATTTTCAATTAAAAAAATCCTTGCCAGATCAAACACACGGATTACATTAGACTTCCATTGACAAACCATTTCGTCAAACCAAAAAAAAAAAATTCAACTCTATTTCTTCAAAGACATTGAGAGATATAAGATTGTCTTGCACGAGTACCTGTAGTGGAAACCTATCTTAAATATTTATCTGTTATAGAACATTAGTTATCATGGGTTTCTGAGACCAAAACAACGTTTGAAATTTGTGAGACATGCAAGAAGCCAGAAGATGTCCAACACTTGCTGTTGGAGTGTGAGCGAAACAGACGGGATCGCGAGCTGTTGTTTGCAGAGCTAAAAGTTAATCCCATTGATGTTGGTTTGATTTTTACAATTTTGTCAGACCCGACTTCAATTGCGGCGATGCGATTATGCCAGCTCGTTTATTAAAAAGAAAATAGGGACTATGGGATTGGCATGTCCTCAAAGGACAAAAATCCTAAAAAAAAAAAGATTAAAAAAAAAAACGTTAAAAAACAAAACGAGTAAAAAAAAAAAGAAATATTTCGTTATATCTATTTTGTCAAAGATAATGTCAGGGATGACAGTATTTGTTATACAGAAATGGTTGTCTCAGAAGCAGTAAGTCTAGCAAGTTCAATATAATTTAATTAAGGTTCAATTCTGTCATCTCCATTGTTAGAATTAATTAAAGGTTGCACGTAGCAGTTGCTAGTTGCAATAGTATGACTAACGACAGTTTAGTTTATTAACGAGATGAAAGATACAGTAAAAGCGATTTTAACGACATCAAAAGGACCGAAATTCGAGTTACTGATAGTATTTCTAACTAACAATGAATTGTTTATAAGATAGATCATGGCGGCAAACAAGCAAGTTAATGCGAATCGTCTATTTGGTCAGTAGAGGCATAGTAACTACTAGTCAGCTGTTTAGATTTGCTCCGCCATCTTGAAAATTGCAGCAACTTTTCGCACGATGTTCATGACAAACAGGTTGCGAGCGACTGTCTTTGATGATGACATATAGAAATGTCGGCGACGCGCGTTAAGTGCGACTTAGATCGTCGGTTTTAGAAGATTTTTTTTTTGTACGAAGGGCCTAAGTGTTCGTGGTGTTTCACCAGTGGTACAGTCACTCGGGCAACAGATGCTGTAGCTGACGTCTACCACTGTTAAAGGGTAGAAAGATAAAGATGAGATCTCTTAAATGTAAACTTATGTAAATGTATGTGTTTTAAAAGAAAATCATTTAAACATATTACATGTTATATTTTTAATCTTACTTATCTCAGATGGATGGATGGATGGACGAATGTTTGTTTGAAGATATCTAGGATCAGCTCAACGGATCTTGATGAAATTTCGCACAGATGTAGAACATAGTCTGGAAGAACACATGTGCTACTTATTAAGTTTTTTTATTTAATTCCACGCGAAGGGAGTCGCGGGCAACTGCTTGTTTTAAATAACAGTAAAAGATGAATGGAAAATTCCAGAATACATTATAATAACTGCATATTGTTAAAATAAAGTAGAAAAATAATCTTTACATTTTTGTTCTCCGCTTGCACTAGGAATTTTGGCTTAAAACCAAAAGCGGTAAAGTTGCATCAGGTAAAGTTATGAGCAATAGGCAAGTAAGCAAAATTCTCTAAGTACAAAGTTAAAGCTATTTTCTTTACGTAACTAGTAATTACTTAAGAAAAACTAGATATTACCCCGGAGAAGTAAACGAATTAAATGACAACTCACAATTCAAAATCAGTCAAGACAATAGAAGTACATCTTACTAATATTATAAATGCGAATTATATTATACATATCTTATATACTCACAAACATATACAAGCTTTGCCTTTTTTGGTATGGGGGGGGAATCTTTAAAAGATACTCTACCTTTTCGGGGGAAAGACATTGTTATATGAGATTTCTACTCACTAAAACTAAATGCACCGATATCTAGTACAATGCTTCTGACCCCAAGAAGATACTTTCTTGTGCCTTCAAACAATTTGACGTTTCCAAAAGAAAAAAAATACAAGATTTGTGTACTGTAATTTAAAATTAAGGCAGTTTGTTAATTTTCTTTTTAATTTTAGGTAAAAATAAAAAAATGCTTAAAACTATATTTTTGAAATAAAAACTAACAAAAATAAAGTTATTCATAAAGAAAAATTTAATTTAACCTCCTTGAAGAGAGCTAAGAAAGTCGTCGTAACGATATAAGCCATGCCCGGGGCATTTACCACTTCAAAGACACGACGCGCGTTTAATTAATTCAGAAGACAAAGTCTAGTTAAACTTTTGTTTCTAAAATGTAACTGAGTATTGTTGTCTCGTTTTTATTTTGCTCGTTATATTTAATTTTATGATTTAAGTCATTTATTCCTGTATTTGTTAAAAAAAATATTCATTTATCATCATCACTGAGGAGCTCTGAGTCTAACCTAAGTTATGAGTGATTAGGACATAGTCAACGCTGGCCCAGTACGGGTTGATTTAGTACATATAATTGAATTTCTAAACGATTTTGAATTTTTACATTTATTCCTTTGTTAGTTAAACCGTCACTTTCCATTGTTAAAACTGTTAAAAAACGAAGACAAGAGAGGGATGATCAGATGTTTCTGAACATGTGTTTCAACGGAGCAAACTGATGGTAAAACAATTCACTTCGCAGTGTATCTAGGGGCTTTACGCGTGGCAGGCTCATTAGCAGTTTTAGAAACGAAATTTTAATTCCAAAATCAAGTGAAGTAATCATTTAAAACTAAAAACTAATCATAAACCAGCAAAAGGAATTTCTACGTTCTGAAAACAAGTTTTAAAATGTTTGGTTTAATTTGTGATCATTTAATAAATAGACGAAAATTTCATCGGCACTAATAATTTTTTTTTGTTATAAACAGAATATAGTATAAAGGTTTCTTGATTTCGCTGATATGCTAGCAGTTTTTTAAATTAGATACAAATCTTTATTAACTACTAGCTTTTACCCGCGACTCCGTCCGCGTGGAATAAAAAGAATGCACAAAAGATAAAAAAGTTCCTATGTCCTTCTCCTAGTTCTAAGCTACCTCCCAATCAATTTTCAGCTAAATCAGTTCGACCGATCTTAAGTTATAAATATAAATAGTGTAACTAACACGACTTTCTTTTATATATATAGATTTTAAGTACATAAAAACAATTGAAGCCCGACTTACTCAACAGATAATCAATAATAGTAATCAGATAATAACAACCGATCAAATCGAGGTTCGGCCTTCTCTTGCACCCTTAAATCGGAATACTAAACAGTGGCACTTGAGCCCAGTCGTTCCATGGAGCGTCCGTCAAAGCAATCTAAGAGCTCGGCGGCCTTCGACTCCAGTTATAATACTGAAGTAACAGCCTGAGCCGAGGCACGTGAGGGAATCCTCAAGCATAGTTTTTCTTAAACGAGGCTAAAGTCAGTCTTCTCCCGGCCACCTAAAGTCCGGTGCCAATGCCTCTTTAAGGCAAAAAGTGGCCAGTCACAAAAAAGCTAGTGTAAACGAATCGAATGATATCTCACTCGTCAAAATTGGTTCAGCGGTTTAGCCTACAGACGGTCACAATGGAATTTACATTGCGAAAAATATTACCCTTGTCAGTTGGGTAAAAAGTTCAATAACGTACACAAAAGTAAAGGAGAACAAATGTGCAAACAATACACGTTTAATAACACAGTGTCGAACAAATACAACATTCTGTTTCAATCTCCAATAACACAGATCGGAAACATGTTCCCAGTTGAAACAAGAAAACTTTAGAATCCTCGTACAATGTGCAGCACAGTTTACTGTATCTGTGAAGTTTCATTCATAGACGATAATGTAAAAGTTTTGTGGAATACTGTATCAGAAGTGTTGTTATGTTTACGATATATTGTCAATCTTTTCGACGGTTATACGATACAATGTGTTCTGTGCCTTGTTCATCATTCATTTTACTTTAAAACTAGTAAATAACTTTTTTTTGGTGGTTAATTAATATTAGCTATTAGAATTAAAAAAAATGAGAAACTTTGAATGATTGTTTGCATTGAATATGCTCCGAAATAAAAAAAATCTTTCACTTTTGGCAAGCTACACTATCCCTGGGTGACATGGCTATATTCATCTAATATATAAAATTCTCGTGTCACAGTTTTCGTTCCCGTACTCCTCCGAAACGGCTTGACCGATTCTCATGAAATTTTGTGAGCATATTCAGTAGGTCTGAGAATCGGCCAACATCTATTTTTCATTTTTTTTCTTTTTTTTTAACTGCGGGCGGACGGAGTCGCGGGCGACAGCTAGTTACTAGATATTTTTTTAAACCCGCACGGACAAGTCGTGGGCAATTGCTAATATATTGCAAAATTGAGTTGAAATATTACTGAGAAATAAAGCACGTCAATTTGTGATCAGAGTTATATCTGAAATTGACTTACAAATTCTTCAGTGAAAAGGAAATGAATGTCAAAGACAAACTCTCCTTCGAATTTCGAAATAAGATTTTGTACGACAAATTTTGCTCAATATATTCTTTATAAGTTTTTTATACATACTGAAATAATCACTAAATTATAAACATATTAGGTATCGCCCGCGACTCCGTCCATGCGGAAATAAAAGAACTTAATTAGTAGACTATGTGTTCTTCTAGACCATGTTCTAAATCGTTGCCAAATTTCAGCGAGATCTATGCAGCCGTTCTGGAGATACCTTCTAGCAAACATTTATCCAACCAAATAGCCAAACATTTCAATTTATAGTATTACTAGCTGTCGCCCGCACTTACCTCCACGCGGAATTTAAAAAAAACTTAAGTAGCCTATGTGTTCTTCCAGATTATGTTCTACATGTCTGCCAAATTTCATCTATATCCGTTGAGTCGTTCCGGATATACCTTCAAACAAACATGAATCCATCCATTCATCCAAACGTTCGCATTTATAATATTAGTAAGATAAGATTGTCAAGGTTTTTTTTAAAGTTTTAAATCTACTTGTGTTAGTGTTATGAGAGTGAATACGCACTGTTACGTGATACAAGATCTTGTTAACTGAAAGGTTTTCTTCCGATCTTCAATTGTTATTTTTATTATTAACTTTCGACGTTCAATTAATACATTTTTCCCATCTCTGTAACATCGTTAATTTTTACATAGACATGTAGACATACAGACGTAATCAGTACATATAAATAAAATTGGTGTGTCGGTTTGTAATATCGAAAAAATTATCATATTTCGTACAAATGATGCATTCGCGTAGCTGATTACGAAAAACTAATTTATGAAATTAACGTTTGTCTGTATGTCTGTCCGCAAGGCCGTATTTGTTCAGGGTAATCTCTGAAACGGCTGGTCCGATTTTGACGGGACTTTCATAGGAAGAAAGCTGATGCATGCGGGCATGTTATAGGCTACCTGTTTTTCTGCTATGACGAAGTCGCGGGCAACGGCTAGTGTAACCATAAAAATAAATACGCTCTTTCGTTACATTTATAGCTCGTAAGGTAGCCAGTTTCATGCTTTAATAGAATTCCAATAATAGTGTTTGTGTTACAACATAATCTTGGACTTTTTCTGTTTGAGATGTTGGTACACTTTTATCAGTTTAGCTGTTTTTTTTTTTAATTGAAGGTTTAAATTATGTTATTTGTAATGATTTAATTTATAGTGTAAGATAAATTATTGTTCATTAAATTAAATTAAATTAAAATCATTCCATAGAATTGCTTCATTAGAGAGATTTTGAAATGTTATATGTCATCGAGTTTTATTTTATTTCACAGTATTAAAAAAATTCTTTAATTGACTTTTTTTCATTTTAAATATAATACATTTGTATCAAAGTAGGTTAGTCGACATCACAGGAGACCGAAGATCTGGTAGCTACCACGGACAAAGAATTAGTCTAGCTATTCAAAGGGGGAACGCTGCTAGTATCTTCGGAACCTTGCCTAATGGGACTCCTTTTAATAATGTATTTTATATTTTATTTAGGTTCTAGCGTAATTTATATTAATCAGTTATTTTCTTTGTTAATACTATTAAAAAAATCAAAGTAGGACGGATTTTCTATTATTAAATACTAGCTTTTACTCGCGACTCCGTCCGCGCGGAATAAAAAATAGAAAACGGGGTAAAAATTATCTTATGTCCGTTTCCTGGTTCTAAGCTACCTGCCCACCAATTTTCAGTCAAATCGATTCAGCCGTTCTTGAGTTATAAATAGTGTAACTAACACGACTTTCTTTTATATATAGGTATAGATTAGGTCCACCTTTTAAATTTTTATATTCGATTCGTATCTAGGTTAAGAGAAGAATCGTAGTTGCTGTAGTAAAATATTTCATAGTCAATACTTTGGTCTACAAAAGTATTTCTTTTAGGTTAACTCTTTGACATAAAATTTTTACAACTTCGTATATTTAAGAATACTATTTTATGAGCTATTAGTACAACATTTTGTCTTAAAAATGTATAGAAAAATATTTTTCTTAGCACATTTTTGTTTAAGTCACCTTTCAACTAGAGCATTTTTATATGAGACTAGCTTTTACCCGCGACTCCGTCCGCGCGGAATAAAAAAAAAAAAAAAAAAGAAAACGGGGTAAAAATTATCCTATGTCCTATTCCTGGTTCTAAGCTACCTGCTCACCAATTTTCAGTCAAATCGATTCAGCCGTTCTTGAGTTATAAATGGTGTAACTAACACAACTTTCTTTTATATATATAAGATTACAGAAGTTTTAGCGTTCTAAATATAAATTGAAGCATTAAAAATAATAATAATTTAAGATGCTAGAAGATTATTTCAAAAATATATAAAGTAAGAAATAAATCTTTTAAAAACACAGCTGCTTCTATCTTATTTATCTATATATATAAAAGAAAGTTGTGTTAGTTACACCATTTATAACTCAAGAACGGCTGAATAGATTTGACTGAAATTTGGTGGGCAAGTAGCTTAGAACCAGGAAAAGGACATAGGATAATTTTTACCCCGTTTTCAATTTTTTTTATTCCGCGCGGACGGAGTCGCGGGTAAAAGCTAGTATTATTATATTTCTCTCTCTTTTATGCAACAAAAAATGTATCTTTCATCTCTCTCATGTAACGAAACGTTACCGTGACGCATAGCTTCACTCTTGATTTTTTTTGCAAATTATCGATTAATCGTGGGTTTCTGACAACAAAATAACAACAAGACTTGTTTAAAACATATCGTTCTTCCTCTTATATCTATTATCTGTGACAAAAGGAGATACAGTATTTTTAATAGAAGAACTTTGGTTTTAAAAACCAACGATAAGAAATTTAACTTCAATAAATGTTAATTTATTAGAACACTATCTCTCGCCCGCGACTCCGTCCGCTGGGAATTAAACAAAAATTTAATAAATAGCTTCTTTTTTCTTCCAGACTATGTTCTACATCTATGCCAAATTTCAGTCGTTCCGGAGATACCTTCTAACAAACATTCATCCATCCATTAACATCCGCATTTATAATGTTAATAAAATAATTCAGATTCATACAAATCCTGACATAGATTAAAAATGCAACATGTAAACGATTTTATCTTTTAACGCATGATGTACATTTTTGTTGCCAAGTCCTTTAAAAATAAAGGCTACTCTTTGTAGCTTCCTCTGTTGACAGTCTGTTATACATATTTTTACCCCGTTTTCAATTTTTTTTATTCCGCGCGGACGGAGTCGCGGGTAAAAGCTAGTATTATTATATTTCTCTCTCTTTTATGCAATAAAAAATGTATCTTTCATCTCTCTCATGTAACGAAACGTTACCGTGACGCATAGCTTCACTCTTGATTTTTTTTGCAAATTATCGATTAATCGTGGGTTTCTGACAACAAAATAACAACAAGACTTGTTTAAAACATATCGTTCTTCCTCTTATATCTATTATCTGTGACAAAAAGAGATACAGTATTTTTAATAGAAGAACTTTGGTTTTAAAAACCAACGATAAGAAATTTAACTTCAATAAATGTTAATTTATTAGAACACTATCTCTCGCCCGCGACTCCGTCCGCTGGGAATTAAACAAAAATTTAATAAATAGCTTCTTTTTTCTTCCAGACTATGTTCTACATCTATGCCAAATTTCAGTCGTTCCGGAGATACCTTCTAACAAACATTCATCCATCCATTAACATCCGCATTTATAATGTTAATAAAATAATTCAGATTCATACAAATCCTGACATAGATTAAAAATGCAACATGTAAACGATTTTATCTTTTAACGCATGATGTACATTTTTGTTGCCAAGTCCTTTAAAAATAAAGGCTACTCTTTGTAGCTTCCTCTGTTGACAGTCTGTTATACATACTCTTGTTCCAAATTAAATCCGCTATAGTAAACAGTGGGTCTAACACGAAAATTTGTGACAAATACCGTATCGTAATGGACAAAATTTATATTAGTATAAGTACACCAAAAATCTCATACTAATTTTCACATATTTGGCGAGGACGATACGAAAGCGGTTGTCGCAATTATTCATACTAGGTCCACAGATTCCACATTTTATCGACAAAAAAAAAACTTTTTCTCAAGTAATTATAATACACCACTAGCTGTTGCCCGAGAATCTGTCGGCGCGTAATTAATAAAAAAAAACATACATAAATATGGATTAAAAATATTAAAAACTAGCTGTCGCCCGCAACTCCGACCGTTAAGGATTAAATAATAGCTTTATTAACAACCTATGTGTTCTTCCAGACTACATCTATGCCAAATTTCATTAAGATCCCTTGAGTCGTTCTGGAGATCAAACATCCAACCATCTAGACATTCGAATTTATAATATTAGTAAAATAACGAATTATTCTGTAACTTATATATTTATTGATTTAATAGTCAAATTAAATATATTAAAATATTATGTCACAACTAGAAACTTCAGAATCAATGATAGAGGAAAACCAAATCCTGAATCTTGTCATTATTATAAATAACTTACTGAATTCCGATCATTTTGTGTCGTCTGCTTCGGTGCTGCATTCAACATTTTTCAGAAGGTGCCAGAAAGAGATGCAGAGATCATTCTCTGTTCTTCCCGTTTCAGAAGTGTACCGTATGTATTTTCAGAATTTCTGTTCCAGTCGCAATCCAACCGTGGTAAGAAGCGGACGTGTTTATGTCGTTCGAAATTCAAACACGCGAGTTTTAAATATCGAAAACGGCAGTTAAAGGTCTAATAAAATTAACTGTATCGTGAATAGTGATTTTAGAAGTGTGTAAAGTGTGAAAGTTTTTTTTGTTACGAAGTGTTACACTTGATGTTTTGACTTTGTAGTTTGTGCCAGATTATTTTAGATGAAAATAACCTTAGAATATTTTCGGTCGAGGACGTTAAACTAACACTATTTCTTGGACGGTTTAGAAATTATGTGATCAATTTTAATTCTATTGCAAAACTATTTGAGGTAAGATTAGCAAATAATTTTTTTCTTACATTGATTATTATTACTTAACTTATAACTAATTTAAATGTTATTTTTTACAATATTTTCATTCTTTTTGTTACCAGAAAGACTGAGTAGAGTCAACATAAAAAGCTTTAAATGGTTTAAAGTGGCCAAATTAGCTATCGATTTTTTTTTTGGTGAAAAAACACAATATATTTATTCCGAGACGTGAAAATTTATGGAAAAAAAGTGTAAATGACAAATGTATTCGAAGTGGCCATGGTAGAGACCGGCGTATGTTAAATAGTATATTAGAAAATTCTGACAGAAATATTAAGAGGTTAGGTTTCTCGGGAAGACGACAGTATGGTGTTGTCTTGTGTTGCCGAATTTTGCGAAGGCGTGATGGAGTATTTCGTCTCGGGGTCGTGCAGAAGTGTTGAGGGTCTCGGTGCATTCCTTTGGAGATGCCGCAACCATCGCAGTCGCACTTGAGGATGACCATCGCGGGAGGATTAGGAATTGTCTTTACATTTGGCTTGTTTTAGATTGTCTTTTGTTTCACGCCTTTAACCGTTTTATTGCCAACAAATTAAATTTTTAATTAACTGGATGAACTCGTTAAAATAGTTTTAAAATCTTGATATTGAAAATAATTGCAAGCAAAAATTTTCATTAACCTTGAAATATTTTTTATTTTTAGGTTTTTAAAACATTAACATTTTATACATTGGAAACAGCAGCACGGCAGCCAAAAAACTTTTATTGCGTTGTTAAAATACATATTTAAAACTATTTACATCTTAATCTAATATTTGCTATATCTCGTTGTTAACACTTCGACTTCCCGCGCGATTCTCTTCTTTTCTCATTTATCATTTTTTAATAGAAAAAGGCAAAGGTCATAGTAGACAGTATGCCACCTCTTTGGAAGAATACAAACTTCTTGTCTATGAAATGGGATACAAAGTTCTTCATTAAAAGATCGTTCTCTGGCTCCCTCGTCTCATCAAGTTTTATCAAAATCTTTCTAGCGATTTAAGATCTCGACGGGTACATATAAAATTATATATAGAATTATATTTAACACTAGCTGTTGCCCGCGACTTCGTCCGCGCGGAATTAAAAATAAATTTTATTTGTAGTTTATGTGTCCTTCCAGACTTTACTCAACATCCGTTGAGCCTTTCCGGAGATACTCTCAAACATCCATCCATGCATCTAAACATTCGCATTTATAATATTAGTAAGATTTAGAGATTTTAGGAAATAAAATTATCTATGTTTAACAATTTTAACGATAAAACAGTTGTTTAAATTATTAATGTAAATGATTTTAAAATGTATTCTATTGAAGTGACGTGAAATGGTTATAATAGCGTTGGTTGGTTCTTTGAAGTAGTTTACTTGTTATGAAGTCACAGCCGCCATTTTGGAGAGCATCTCCGACTTTAATGGACGTGCTATTAAAGTCGCTGTAATTTAGTGGCGTCTTTAAAAACACGACCACCATTTAAATGTATGACTGAATAAGATGTACTTGATTCTAGCGAGTAAAAATATGATGTCATCATCTTTGTAAAAGAGAGAATAATGGCATCAAAACAAATGCCACGATGTTTTTATCTTTATGTCCTTTATTATGTCTGTCTTAAATACTTTCTATTATATAGTTCTTACTTAATTATTTTTCTGTATTTAATACGAGGGAAAACCGTAACATTTTAAATTAAAAAATACCAGAAATTTTAATCTGCTATCGGCTCTTTAACTAGAGTAAAACATTCGAACAACTTTACAGGAATAACGACAAAAATAATTCGATTTGTCATTAATTCCTAATTTGAAAAACTTTGGACAAAATATATAGCTATCCTTGTCTTTCTTTTTGTAAAAATTGAGAAGACAATAAGTTCTTGTACTTAGGAAATTCACTGTTAGGAGAGGTACAAATCAGAGTGCTCTCGTTTCGCTCTAGTTGCGGCAATTTGGAATATTAAAAAAAAGAGTTATTGCGACATTTCTGAGAAAAGTATATTGTACTCTTCCAGTTGCCTTTTGTATGAAAGGAAGATGTCTTAAATTATTTCATTTTATTGTTATTTGCCCTAACATTGCGAACGGGAAAAAATTTATCTTTTTTTCTTTTACATCTCAAAAATAAATTTAATATACATGTTTAGATATATAGTCGCACCTAGATTAGCGAGAAACCTGCATAAACGAGAAACTTTTCTTAATTTTTTTATTTAGTTATTTAAGAGGCTTTGTCGCAATGACCATAACGCCCCATAAGCCTTCCAATTAATACACATTACATCTAATCATCTACATTGTTTCTTAAACATATGTTGGTCAACTTAAACATCATCCTGGCATCGTCAAAAGACGGATAAGCCTGGATAGTAAGCGAGAAACTTGGGTAAGACAGAAACGTCTGTTAGCGAGAATATCACTGTCCCTGGGACTCTCGCTTCAATTGTAGTTAACTCAGCCCGTCCTTTTTTATTTTTAACATTTCCATTAGTCGTCACATCTGAATTAACTCTCTTAACGGTTCACATATAATGGTGTTTCGGACATACTTACCTATTTCAGCTCTATTGAAATTATTTTATCTTCAACTTTCTTGACTTGCAATCTACAGGTTCTGGGTTCGAATCCCGCCATGTGTTTTCGATTTTCAATTTATTTACCCGACGTTCTAACGATGAAGGATAATATCTTGATATTAGTACTACTAGTTAGCTATACGTCTCCAAAGAGGTACTCGGAGCCTACCCTAAGTTTAGGTCGACATACGATGTATAAAGACAACCAACCTGCACTGGGTCAGCGTAGTAGATTTTGGACTAGTCACTCCTAACTTGGGTAAGTTAAAAGCCCCTCGGTGGGGACGTATAGTGAGCTGATGATGAAATAGATAAATAAGAAGAAATAAATCTCGTCAATAAATGGCAAAAGAAATTTTAAACTTAATAGATTACATCAAACGAAATTTTACATAAACTGAGCGGAAAAAAATGTTACGGAGTTAATTTCCTTTGAAAATAAGCGTTTCGGAAGTTATTAGGTTTTTGTTCTGAAATAGCTTGGGGATGCTTCGCCCCTTCTGTGATTGAAAAGGACTCCTTTTCTATCTTAAAATTGCCTGAAATCTGAGAGAGAAAAACAATACCCGTGCCATTGTATTTTTCCTCAAATAAATATATCAATTCAAGATTTTTATACGTTTCGTTTCTCGTTTTTATTATTTCATTCTTTCCTCTACACAATGAAATATAACGAAAAAGTTTGTATACATTTTTGTAACAAAAAACCGTACATTTGAAAATATGAATAAATTTTGATGTTTCACTTTATTTTATTAAAAAGAAATATGTGTCAAAAGTTAATAAATTTTATTTCAAATTGTAACTTCAATTGTTTAATTAAAATTGATGTTTATTTTAATATTTTGTACAAAAGTGGTTAATGCGATATGCTTTTGTTCCAGTTCGTTTCGATAAATTTTAAAATATCAACTTTTGAAAACCATTCGACAGATTTGCTTTCGGCTTTCGGCGACATTCGGCTTTTTTTATTTATTTTGATTTTGTGATTTTTTTTTGATAATTTAACGACACTAAAGGTTTTATTTATCGGTCGTATACATTGTGATCTTCAATTATTTTTCCGTAATTTTCCTATTTTTTGAAAACATTGCTTTTAATTCGACCAAAGAGGTTGCATGTATTTTACAAAATATTTCCGACTCACCATGGAGGTTTCGTATTATTATATTCAAAACTATTTTTGATTGTTTGGAAAGATGCAAAAGTTTAATTTCCTACATGTTTCTGAAAACATAATCTAATATTACGTTCTATTTAATTAAAATTTTAATTGACATTATTAATTTTTTTTTTACAAAAAAGAAGCTGTTTGTGAAAATACAATCGAAGTCGCATTGGGCCTTAAATATTATATTTAATTTCCTATAGTAGAGAAGAGTAATTAAAACGTTTACCATCGAATTGAAATGCTTTCACGTTTATTGGATCTGTGCACGTTCTTAATAAAGCCTGCGTCTGAAATATTCAGAGGTAAAGCCTTGCTGTAATTGATGCGGCTTGAGAGAGCCATTATTGAAATACGTATTAAGTAATCTGAAGCATTTGTTTTTTTATATACTACTAGCTTCCGCCCGCGACTCCGTCCGAGCGAAATTAATGTGTTCTTCCAGATTGTGGTCTCTATCTATGCCAAATTTCATCAAGATCCGATGAGCCATTTTGGAGGTACCTTCAAACAAACAACCATCCATCCATCTAAATATTTATAATATTAAGTAAGTAAGGTAGGTGCAAGCATCCACCCTAATTCGCCGAAAAAGCGAAGCGACCGCTGCCCATAGTCATCAGCAATTGGAGATGCGTTGTTTACCACCTTAGCTGCGGCAAGTAAAATCGTAAACCTTCGTCTGGTGCGGCGGCGGGCCAAAGTGTGCCCCCAATGATTTTTCCGCCAGTGCGTGGCAGGCCTTTCTCGACCCACCAGCATAAGGTTAGATTAAATCGCTATAACTTTGCGAAAACATAATATAGGTGTGTACTTTTTGGACTGTTAGAAAAACCTTGAACCCACCTTCTTTAAAGTTGATTCGCCCCGGGATCTGCCAAACAGGAAATGAGAAATGAACCAGGGAAAGTGGCGGGTCGATATCGACCAGCACCGCACTAGAAAGTATTTTTAGTAGTGATGGAAAGACAAAAATAAGGAGATATCGAAAATAAAATAGAAGTGTAGAAAAGAAATGAAAAATAGTTTATTTAATTATTTATTTATGCTTGTCTTTAAAACATTTCGCACAAAGATTTTGTGTGCACATCCTATTTTTTTTTCTTGAAGGAAAATATCTATTTTTTTCTTGAAGGAAAATATCTATTTTTTTTCTTGAAGGAAAATATTTCCTCACTGCTGTCACTATCACTTTTATCTGCCTCGCGAATTAGTTTATTTTACAAAATTATTGTATTTTTCTTTTGTTTCCTGCCATCGTGCGTCGTTAATTTTACGAAAAGAAAAAACGCGACGTACAGTTCAGTGAGATGGCTCAACACTAACTAGCGAAGCGGGGCGCTCCGTGCGGTATCGGGTCGCCAACCGCCTGTTGGGACGGCGGGCCGCGATAGACCCCTGCCGCACCGAGTTGATATTTTTGACCGTCAGTGCGTGGTAGGCCGATAAGGGCCTGCCGTGATTTTTTATGAGATAATCGTTCCGCACCAGGGAGAGGGACATAGTTTTCTTCGTCCGCACCAGCAGAAATTCCGCGGCAGGTCGATCTAGGCCTGATCCGCAGTGAACGTGTTAACTTTAATCGACAGAGAAGTTGCACAGATAAAGAATACTTCTCCATCCTATGCGAACCTTTCTCCTTTCAAATCATCAAATCTAATTCCCCTTCCCATCTTTTCCTTATAAGAAAACTAATTACGATTCACTACGTGGTATCGGCTTAGTATATACTCTTCCATAAATCTCTATCAGCCGTCATATTTGAATGCACTCCCTTCTTATGCAAATCCTTCTTTTACGCCATACATACTTTCCTTGGTCTTCTTCGATCCTTGTATTCATTAAAAATCATTATTGTACGACATTCGATCCCATTTAAATCCTTGACTGTACATTATTTCTGAAGAATTTCAAACTTAGAGCTATAAATCGTTCAGTATCGGTTTAACAAACAAAGAGGCGTCAGTTTACAATGACGAACTCTGTAATTAAACATTCTGTTATCTTGATTAAAGACTCCCATTGTTAAGTCAGTGATAGTGATAGTGTTGCAAATTAAGAAATATGATTTCCAAATTTCAAATTGTACTTCATTCAATAATTTTAGGTACATCGTTTATATTGTGACATTGTAATTTTATATCTGGCAGGTTTTAGTACACGTTAATGAACAAGTTGCGACTTGAAATCTTAAAATAGCGAAGTGATCTTTGCCTATAGAAGTATGCAAGATTAATAGTTGCACAAGCGTTATCTACAACACAAAGGTTTGTAGAATAAATATATTTTTCTCTGGTGAAATACCGCACAGAAGACAGCCGTGAAGTGGAAGCAATTCCGAGTTTCGTCTGACGAGTGTGCGTGCCGTAGGCCTAATTTTACAGTACTCCAAGATCCTCCCCACCATTTTCTTATAAGAAAAATCATGGGAAGGGGAAATTGATTTTGCGGAGGAGGGGAAGCATATGAAAGGAAATATCCTTTTTCTGTGCGTCCACACCACTATTGTTTAAAGGTAGGCAATGCATCTGCAATTTCAATAGTACAGCGGTTGCTTCGCTATTTAGGCGTATTCAGATGGCTGCACGCGCTTTTGCCACCTATAATATAAACAAAAAGTTACGATTCATAATAACAAACTTTAGGGCGAACGTAACTGGAGTGCATTGAAATGGATTTAATTTTAAAGTACTATGTGAATAGTTCTAGAAATGTAAATGTTAAGATAGGTTTCCACTGTGTGCGAGACGAAATTTAACCATCTAAAGTTACCGATGATCTGATCCGTATCTGCTACGATGGACGCTAACTTGTTTGTCATGTCAAAGACGAAACTTTTTTTTTTACAATACAATAATATTAGACTTTTGTTAATTTATTAAGATATCTTTAAATCATTCCAAGTAAACTATAGAATTGTGCTAGGATTAAGTTTACGACGAATGTCGGATGACGAGATAAGAACCCACGTTCACATGCTTGGTGCACGCTATTAGTTCTTGAAAACTGCTCCGCCAGGTCGGTATGCATGTATGTGTCACACACCGTGGAAACCAGCCTTTATAGAATTTGGGTTTGAGCCAGAATGGAATAGTCCTCGCCGTGAGAATTTAGTTTATTATTAAGATTTAATATCGTTGACCGTTGTGTAAATGTTGGAAGGGGAGTGGATCTTTACTACAGCCTGGCGAGTGGCCATTAGTTAGTTTAAGTTCTATCGCCAAATATTCTCAGATCTTACACTTTAAAATGGTTTAGAGTTTAGACATTGTAGTGAATTTAAGTCTTTTGATGGTAACGAAATTAAAAAAAGGCAATGAGACTTCTAAAAATTTGAAAGTAGTCTTGGAAAATAATTTTATTTACAGTAATAATTTTAATCTTACTATTTTTTTATATTATAAGGCGGCAAATAAGCAAGCGGTCACCTAAATTCGCATCTTAATGTTAATTACAGAGATAAAAAGTCATTATTGAAACAGATTTTTTTTATTTCCGGTATTATAATTTTTCCTTCATAGCACAGAATACGCCCGGAATACATGAATGAAAATTAAATACAATGTAGCTATAAAAATTACCTTTGTTTTGGTATCTAAAAGATTCTTGTACAATAATTATTGATGAAGTTATTAAAGACATTCGGTTTTTTTTGCTTCTCCTGAAAAATTTGATTTTTCCTATTACGGGGTTATACGATGGGGGCGTCGGTATGTATTACTTGAAGTCAGATTAATCGTAGGTTTCTGAGACCAAAATAGTCGTTTAAAACATATTATTATCTCTGTTACATTAAAGATAATGACAGGGATGAACAGATGTTTTATACACATATTTTGGTCTCAGAAACCAATGGTGAAACATCCAATGTTATCTATCAATATTAGTTCAATAACTTTGATGAACTATTGGCAAACTGCAACCATTACTTTGGCCTCTTCCCTTTCCCTGTTACCCCCTCCTTCCCTTTCCTGCCCCTCCAGTGGTCGTAACTTTAAAGCACATTTCACTTAGTAACAGAACAGTAATGAATAAACGATGGCACGCTCTAAAGTTACGATAAACAGATACTTTTCAACTTCTTTAGAATAAAAATCAATGTTTTGTATTTTTGTTATGCGTTCCCAAACTTTTTAAACTTTGTTAGGGTGTTCTGAAATAACTACAGAGTGTTTCTTGACATCTTAAAGGGATAAAAACTTTTATTTATTATTATTTTTTTTACTTTAATTAACTAAAAAAACATTTAATACCTAAATGCTTTATTTCATCATTTAGTTTTGAAGAATAAAAGAGGAACAGAAACAATTTTATTCTTACCTCTTACTAATATTATAAATGCGAATGTTTTGATGAATGGATGAATGGCTCAACAGATTTTGGTGAAATTTGACATAGATGAAGAGTGAAGACCATAGTCTGGAAGAACACGTAAGCTATTAATAAAGATTTTTTATTTTCAAATTAATTGCCAAACCAATCAAAATATATAAACTAAGAGTGACATAGTTTCGAATTCATAACATTTTCTCGTCAACTGTTGGTTAATTTAGATTTATTTGTAAGCAAGCCTCGCATTTAAACTCAACAGATGGCGCTGTCATTCATGTCATAGTTTAAATAGCTATTAGAATCATATAAGATTACAAATTAAAAAGAAATATGACTTTCTCACGTACAATTCTCATATCAGTATTCAAACTGGCAGAGGTTTCATTTCGGCAGAGTTTTAGGTATCGCACACGCGTATCCGGTCGGGCCGGATATCCGGCCTCTGCGAATGAAACCCGTGCTTGAAAACGGACCAAAGCTATGATCAAAGGTTAACCGGTGACGTAGATACTTGGACAATTTCCTACACAATGAATAAGATCACGTCTGAGTTCACAAGAACTCCGTAGGTTTTGATTCTCATGCGAGTGTCGCAAATTTGCGAAAATTTATATCATAAACGGTTGTATTTTTTTATTGCGTTGGCTTAGAAGTTCAAGTGTTCTTTAGAAAAAGGATCTTGACAGACAGACAGACGGACGGACAAGAAATTAATCCTATAAGGGTACAGATTTTTCCTTTCGAGATACGGAACCCTAAAAATGTAGTAATTTTCAACAACCGAAACAAAACACTGCACGAAACTACATTATAATCTGTGGTTTTTTAAGGATCATACAAAATATGTTTTTAAACAACTGTTGGCAGTGCAAACTCAGGCTATCATTAATAACTTAACATTTAAAGCAGAAATGCTTATCGCATGACGTTTTTCACGTTAACCAAAGGTTTAGGAAGAGGGTGGATCTGTGAAATCATAAAATGCCTTTTATAGTTTCCTGTTCCGAAGCGTCGGACTGAATGTTGTCAATAAAAAAGATAAAACCGGAAATGGCGCCGCAGCGACCTTCCAATGCCGATGTTTTTACCTGCGATTTACGTACCAGGATTATCTGTGATTACGTCACGTCTTTTTTGTTTTTTATTGCAGTTAATACTTTTTACTTATAAACTAATTTCGAATACGGCATGTCTATTTAAAAGTGGTCAACATTTTTCGTAACTGTCACGTTCAAAAAGATTTTAACCTTTTTGAACGTGACAAGTTTGAATTTGATGAAGCTCTCATCAAATATCTCAAATATGGACGAATAATTCAAACAAGAACATGTTCTATTAAATAATTTAATAAACACAGTAAAGTTTGTAATGTACATTGTACAACGGTACAGGGCGCTATACCGTTGTCAATATTACTATGTGTAAACTTTCAATTTTGTTGTCAATCTAATGAAAGATCGTGTTATTTACTTAAGTTAGTTATGTCTGGGGGTCTAGCACGAACATTTGCGAGAAAGTATTCGTAATGTCGATAAAATTTGTATGAGATTTGTTTTGTACTTAACTCTCTATAGGCGCTGAACAAATGTCATTCAAATATTTGTCGATGTTGATTCGGTGTGTTCCACCAGAGATCCAGGAGCTCTGCCAGTGGCACTAGAGAATGGCCACCGAGGGGGTTTTAGTAAACCCCCCACTTAACCTCGCTTCTCCCCAGAACCAGGGTATCTTTTAAGATTTCCCCCAGATACCAAAAAACATCTTTGTATACAAAAGCAGTATCTGTGCTTAAAATAATTAATGTTTTTATATTAATTTCGTAGCAAGACAGAGCTTATCGTTTTCCCGAATGAACAGTTGAACGATTTCATTATCTTCAATTTATAAACTCGAATAACAATTGGATTATCTTAATGATTGAAGATAAAGAAATTGATTATTATTAAATAGAGACTGTTTTAACATTTAAAAATATCTTTTTTTAAAAGGACATTAAGTATAACAATTAAATTTTATTGACAAGAACAACAAATACAAAGACTTACCCACGTAAGATATGTAGAGACTACGGACTTTCATTTGATGCGGTCCTGACACTTCGCGCCACTTCCACATTCAAACATTTATGCTCTTTTTTTCGAATGAGCAAGCGGCCACCCGAATACGCCGAAAGGTTGAAGCGACTGCAGTCCATGGACAGAAGAGGAGATATTTCGCCTTCCTATGCGTCTCTCCTCCATCATATCCACTTGCCTTTCCCAACATTACCTTATAATAAAAGGGTGGGAAGGAAAAGATTAAAATTAGACATCTTAAAAACACCCTTTCTTAATATGTTGTCACCAATTTAGTCGGTACTGCTTCATTTCTTCCAGACTATGTTCTACATCTGTACCAAATTTTATCAAGATCCGTTGAGCTGTTCCGGAGATAACTTCATACATACATCTATCCATCCATTCATCTAAACATTCACATTTATAATATTAGTAAGACGTGTGATAATAAATTAATTTTTTCTTACTCGCAGCATATTATTTCAGGTTCTTCACGTGTATTATATATAAATAAATGAACCTATGTATAAATTACATTATGTACTAAAACATATTTACATTTATAACAAGACATCCAAATAAGTTTTGTAATGAAAGAAAATGACGATCCTGTTTTTTGTGTTAAAAATTTCGAATCAAAAGTATTTATATTTTTATTCAACTCTTTGTTTGATTATTTTTCTATCAAAAGCAATGCGTATTAACTAAAAATAAATTCGAATAACCTTTTGTTATATTTTGTAGCCTTTATTTTTAATGACAAAAGTCTGTATTTTATATGAAAAAAAAAATGTTTTATGTTACAATACATTTTGGAGATTCGCTTCGAAACAAAGGGATATTCTTTACCATGTCCTTTTAATAAAGACTTTTGTGTATTTAAGTAATTGAAGATTTTTTACGTGAACATTGAGTGACATTTTTCATATTTATATTACCCTGATTCTGTAAAGGCATGCTTTGGTGGTTTGGGCATGTTTAAAGGGACGGACTTACCGTCGGTTTCTGAGATACAAATCTCTGTATAAAACATATCCTTGTTTGTATTTGACAAAACAGAGATACCATGTGTTTTAAACGGGGATTTGGTCTCAGAAATCCACGATTATAGCGACCAAATTAATTTACGAACGGTTAGAAAAACTGAAAGCTCTAAGTAGGTGGCGTTAGGCATCAAGAGTGGGAAGTTATCTGTCAATGTTTTCATACGTCATTCTAATGATTTTTTAAATATGTTCCTTTTTTATTTATCTGTCTGTTAAAAAAAAAATTCTTATTTTTGAATTTACTGAAATGTATCTAAAGTCGTTGCTATGACTACAGACAATAGAGTACTTTGTATTTAAAATAAAATGTTTCGTATATCTGTGATATATTTAATGATTCTGTCACACTCTTGATCATGCTGCCATCTATCGTGAATAAAAGAAAATGATCTCCCCATTAAGGGCTGTATTAAAAGCATTCGAAACTGACGAGCTTGTGTCTAAATGTATGAATAAAGATCGTAATCTCTGCCTACCTTTGTGAGTCAAGGGCGTAATTATGGAAGGAGTTATTTTCTATAACGCGTTCAATTATCCTCATTTGGTGGAATTTTTAATATAACGATGCCATGACTCAAACACTTAAAAAGATCTCATTAAAAATATGTTATCTTTAAAAGTGAAATAGAAAAAAAAAACATTTTTCCCGCTCTCATCAAATGTGTCAACGACTCCTTTCAGCAAGGAGTAAAAAGAATAAAACCAGGTTATCATTTGATAGAGAAAAATGTGCTCCAAGCAAACAACAGTCTCCAATTAAAAACAATAATGAAATCAGGCGGTGTAACTATTTATCCTAGAAGTCGCTTATTGTTCGAAATTCTACCATTCAAGTTCGAAATATATTTGATTTTTTATCCATACTTTAACCTTGTCAAATTCCACATTCATCCAGTTTGGGAAAATTCTTTAAAAAGTGGTACAAAATTTTCTCTTTACGTATTTAAAATGATTCTTGGGCTAATGTTAACTATCTCGTTTGTAATCGTTATCCAACTCACGTAGGGTCAACGTACCAGTTTTTCGTTCTCCATAAAGTAATTCCTTCATATCAGTCGCCACTCCCTTCTTAATCATATAGCCTTTCACAAAATCTATACGTTCCTAAGTTAGCTTCACCAATGTACCCTTGCACCTTGCGCTTTAAAGTTCACCTTGTAAGTAATCATGTCTCTTAGCACATTCGTACTAATATTGTATCCTTTTGCCGCGTTCTGTACACAAAACGTTAAATCGTCCACGCGAGTCGTCTATTAGTTCAATACAGATTCCATGTCAATTGTATTTTGCTATCTTCAAAATCGCCATTGCAGCGACTTTTCTTAAAAATCAGATTGCAAGCGACAGACTTTAACTATAACAGATAAAAATGATGATAACGCGCTGTGTACGAACATCTCTAAAATTGTATTGCGTAAGTCGCTTAGCGACTGAGGTTGACGTTGTCTTGTGTACGAATAGCCTTAAAGTATAATCCGGATTTAACCGAGCATTTTCTACAAAAGCAAACCTCACTTTTGTTGAAGGAAATGCTTGGTAAATAGTAAATCCACACTTTACTAGATGTAGAACACAAAGAATAAGCCATCCAGACTGTCAATTCGCACAATTTCTGCTCTCGACTCACTCTCGGCATTGTGTGGAAAATCTTCGGTCACAATTTTCAGAAGGCTATTACCGCTAACGAATGGGAAGTGAACGCTATTCTTTTCAGCGGAAAACTTTCGTCTTATACTTTCCTGACACTAACACAATGTTTGTTTTACTTTGTATTTAGTAGAAAAATACTATTTTATAAGGTAGACAAGGAGTAAGTGGCCACCTGAATACGCCAAAGTGATCGCTGCTTATACATACATACACACAATTGTAGGATTATTTAGTGTGCAAGCGAGGGCACGAAAGAAGCGATAGAAAGACACGATCGTCCTAAAGGTGAATATACATTAGATTATTTTCTCAAGCATTTCTATGTAATGTAACATTTTAACGAATGATATGATACAGATAAAAGCATAGTTTCCAAAGCACGTCTGGTTCGTGAAAGGGTGATAAAGAACAACATATCATTGAGCGGCTCCTTGTTTTGTTACAAGTAAATGCTCTAGTCTATACCCACCTTAGGCGTTCGGCTTTACATCAATCTGCTTACTGATCAAATCACATTTAGTTTTAACAAAGTGTCATATTTCAATGAAGATAAATAATCATGTTAACCATACTTAAGGTTAAGTAAAAAAAAATCCAACTGATTCTCTCTAATAAAGTAACGCCATCTATTGGTTGTATTTTAAACAAAGATTTGAAAATTTAAAATTTTAACCAATTCAACTGTAATGTGTTTTTTCACATTTGTATTAATTTAGTTTTAGTTTTGTTTTTCATAACGCCATACATATATTAATAACTAGCTGTCATAAATTAAAAAAGAACGTAATAAGTAGCTTACGTGTTCTTCCAGACTATGACTATTATTCATTTCATCGAGATACATTGAGCTGTTCCGGAGATACCTTCAAAACATCCATCCATCTAAACATTCACATTTATAATATTAGTAAGATAGGTTAAAATTAACATAATCCCATCCAGAATCTCATTTGAATCATTCCTGTCATAATTTTTTTCCCATAATATTATTGTGGCGGGACAAATGTTTCGTAATTCTACGACATTTTTATACCCTTATGTCCTCAAGGATAAATTTTGTTCTACCCTCATTTAAGGACACATTTAAAGCTACGAAAGCGAGGGATTATTTAAAAAAGAAACGCGTTGACGTTTTTCATAATTCTTTGTAAAAAAATCGCGTGTAATACAGAAAACAAGTTAGTTTTTTTTATAGAATAACGAATATTAGTTATTTTACTTACTCTATTTATTTTAGTTTGGTTTTGATAAATGTAGAGACGTCAAAATTTGACTTTATTTTTTCTTATGTTTGTCTATTATTCAACGATATTAAGAACATATTGACTTCTAATTATTGCCAACCTTCAAAAGATAGCACTTGAAGAAATAGAACCTACTTTAGGTACGAAAAATATGATGTCAAATATAATCATCAGCCTGCATTTTCCCTACGTAGAGACTGCTTAAAATTACGTACTCTTCCATAGATCTCTATCAGCAAACATTTTTTTTTTATATGAGAAGGGGGCAAACGAGCGGCGCGAACACCGAAGTGATCATCGACGCCCATGGACATCCGCAACACTACGAGAATTGCAGATGCGTTGCCGGCCTTTAAGAAAGATATATGCTCGCTTCTTGAAGGACCCTAAGTCGTAGTGGTTTGGAAATACCGCCGAGGACATACCATTCCACAACACGGCCATATCTCAATTCACTCCATTTTTACGCATATCCTCTACGACGTATATTATATGTTATTTAAAACTTAATTGTACCTTTTTCTGAGTAACATAATGTTACCTGTAATTTCAGTACTAATACACAACATTAGAATTGTTCTCACGAGACTAATTCAGCTAATTTAGTAGCCAACGGCTTTAGATACAACATTTAAACTTTAAATTGCTTTCCACATGCTTACTCGTATGTTTATTTGATAATTAAACGAGCAAAATAATTATAAAGTGTTGAATATACGATAGGTAAAAGAAAAAGAACAGCTGTCGCTTGCGACTTCGGCCGCGTGGAATTAAAAAAATATTTTTTTTAATTCCGCGCGGACGTTGTAAGTTGTGGAGTTGACGCCTATGTGTTCTTCCAGATTATGTTCTCCATCTGTGCTAAATTTGAGCAAGATCTGTTGACCCGTTCCGAAGATACCTTCTAACAAACATCCTTCAAGAGTATAAGTGGCGCAGTTGTAATATTCTAACCGCACCGGACCGAAGGTTATCCCCGCCATGTATCACACGCTTGTAACAGTTTATACTAGAAAAATATTAATAATCTTTCAAAGGATTATTTCATATTTTGTTTGGACTATCGCAATATAAAGAAGTCGAATAAATAATTTAATATTGACAGAAAATATACGACGCCACAAATAAAAACCACAATCAAATAATATTTTTTAAATATTACTTAGTATGAAGCGGGAAACAATTTTTCTCGATATTTTTTATTACAGAAATGATATTAAAATACATTTTTTTCTAATTTTTATATATGAAGAAAGTTGTCATTATTTTTCTATAGGACGCGACATTGCGAAAGTTTAGATAATGCTTTAAGTTCTAATTGTAATTTAACTATTTAAATTGATAAGGGGCAAAACATGTAACGAAACAACATTAAAACACACAAGAGAGAAATAAAGCAATAATGTAATAAAAAAAAACTTTAAATAAACAAAAATATGGAGTTGTTTGTGTTGGAGAAAACGCGTATAAAGTAGTAACATTCGCGGCAAAAGTTTGTAACGTAAATAATAGTCGGAAAAAGAAGATATTCAGAAAGTTTACCGGCACACCACAATACTCCGCATATTTTATTGCCCAAGAAAAGATTCGCTAAAGCTTTCTTTATAAAAGAATATAAAAACGTTTTGTATTAATTTGAATTGTAAAGTTTTTTCATGTTCAATCTTCCATAATTTAAGACTAACCATTGCAATTAATTACATATGTATATTTGCAGCTATAAAAGCATCAGGCGTTGTAACATTTATTAGCATAATTACATTGAACTCTATCTTGAAATATTGGAGAAAAAAATGGCGATAAATGATTTATAGTGAATACTAAAAATAAAAAGGCACTTACTAAATTATGAGACGAAAAAGGACTATAGTTCGAAGCTATTTGTGAAGGATAATATTAATCGAGTCCTTTTTCCCCTTGGAATATAAAAGGAAGGGTTCTTAGGAGTAGGGTCTTTTCTATTATACCCAAAAACGATTCACTTTTACGTACTATGAATATCACGAATCACTACATTATGTTAAACTTTATTATTCAAAATATAATACAAGAGATGAAAAGATAGTAATGATTGAAGTCATGGGTATTCACTGTAGAAACACCTGTAAAATATATCACCATCCCTTTCATTACACTTAAAAGAAATAGAGATAAAAGTATGTTTTCGCACCCACATTGAGATATGTCTTTTGATTTTTTTATATAAAACTAGCTGTCGCCCGCGACTCCGTCTGCGCGCAGTTAAAAAAAAAACTTAATAGGGGTACGAAAAATAGATGTTGGCCGATTCTCAGACCTACTCAATATGCTCACAAAATTTCATGAGAATCGGTCAAGCCGTTTCGGAGGAGTACGGGAACGAACATTGTGACACGAGAATTTCATATATAAGACTAGTTGTCGCCTGAGACACGGTTCACGGAACACGGAAAAAAACTTAATAAGTAGTCTATGTGTTCTTCCAGACTATGCTCTACGTCTATGCCAAATTTTAATATCAGTTTAGCTGTTTTGGAAATACCTTCAAATAAACATCCATCCATCTAAAAATTCGCATTTATAACATTTTACTATGATTATAAAGCCTTTACTTTCAGTAGTATGCGGAAATTACAAAACAAAGTTCGGTTCAATTGCGTAAAAGTTACTTCTAAAATTTTATTACAGACTTTGCTCTCATCTTTCAGGATCTCCAAACTTTTTGAAGTAGCGAGTTGTAATCACTTTCAACAACATCTGATGTCGACATTCAAAGAGTTCATAAAACAAAATTATGAACAACTTGTTTTATTTATATGCTTAATATTTAAGTCAATGGAGTTAACCACACAATTTAACGCATGCTCACTTTGTTGAATGTTGTTACCTCTTGTAACTGTTGAAGAGTGAGTTTTTTTTTTATATTACAAGGTGGAAAACGAGCAAGCGGCCACATGAATTCGCCGAAATGGCGAAGCGATCGCTGCCCATAGACATTCGCAATTGCATCTGCAATAGCGGGTCGATGGAGGAGACGCACAAAAAGAGAATATTTAACCTTCCTATGCATCTCCTTCTCCATCAAATCCACCTCCCCTTCCCATCCCCACCAAGGGTGGGAAGGGGAAGGATAAAAATTAGGCCTCCGGCACCACACTCATCAGTCGAAACGCGGAATTACTTCCACTTCACGCCTGTCTTCTGTGTGGTCGTGGTATTTCACCGGGCGAGCCGGCTAATTCGTGCAACTGATGTTGTTGTTGCTGACGTCTACCACTGTTAAGATCTCCTTCGTTTTGTATTTTCCCTCAGAGTGTCATAGACATAGGTTTTTAGTTAATAAAATGTGTTAAATTTATTAATACAAGTCCGTGATTGAGAGCGCGCGTGACACATGAAACGTTAATGCGCCTTGACCGGCGTCCGAAGCGTGCCAACTGATACGAGGCCGGACATAGCGACTAAGGTCATATATTATGTTGCCAAGTCAATTCAAATGAACGAATCCACGTTTCCCTTTTAAGTGATAAGAAAATTAAACAAGAAGTTCAATTGACTGTAGCCCTGTTACTCCGGGGACTATGATTCGAATCTAATAATTTAAAGGCATTTGTTTAGGCTACAGACGGATAAAGGACAAACATATCTTACTTATATTATAAATGTGAATGTTTGGATGGATGGATGGATGTTTGTTTGAAGGTATCTCAAGAAAGGCTCATCGGATCTCGATGAAATCATAGTCTGGAAGAGCACATAGGCTACTTATTGTGTTTTTTTAATTGCGCCTTTACCTAAAAAGTAATTAAAAAATCAATAAGTAGCCTATATGTTCTTCCACACTATGATCTACATCTATGCAAAATTTCTTCGAGATCAGTTGAGCTGTTCTGGAGATAAATTCAAGCATCCATCCATCCATCCAATCATTCGCATTTTTATTAGTAAGTTGTCAACCGGTGACAGTGTAACTTCCCGACAGTGTAATAATTGCCAAATCGGTTCAGTAATTTCGAAACCTATTCAACGGAAACAAACAAACAATCAAATCTTTTCTGTTTATATAATAATATTAGTATAGTACTAGCTTTTACCCGCGACTCCGTCCGCGCGGAATAAAAAATAGAAAACGGGGTAAAAATTATCCTATGTCCTTTTCCTGGTTCTAAGCTACCTGCCCACCAATTTTCAGTCAAATCGATTCAGCCGTTCTTGAGTTATAAATAGTGTAACTAACACGACTTTCTTTTATATATATAGAGATATAATATTTAAGATAGTTGATTACATTAAATATATAATATTATATTACGTTAGTGATAACGATAAAGATATAAATATTACATTGAAAGGATATTTAATGTTTATACTTGAGATAAAAGCTGAATCCTTACGGGTCATTCGATCTTAAAGGTTGTTCTTAATATATGTACATCTAGACAAATTCCTAGGAAGCTATAAAGTTGCGTCGTTCATTTCTATTGCGGTCAATATCAGTATTGGAAAGCCGTCTAGCGCAGTGCAAGCAATATTCAAAAATAACGCTCTTTTACAATATTCCAACAAAATATTAAATGATTTGTAAGACTGTTATCGTACATTCCTACAGTTTGGAATACAAGGTAGATGTGTGAAAATAAATAAAACATGTTTTTGTGCTCAATAATATTACATTTCTTACTAATATTGTAAATGCGAATGTTTGTATGGACGGATGGATGTTTGTTAGAAGGTATCTCTAGAACGGCTGTAAGGATCTCGCTGAAAGTTGGCATAGATGTAGAACATAATCTGGTGTAAGCTAATAATTAAGTTTTTTTTAATCCCGAACGGAGTCACGGCGTCCAACTAGTATATTATATAGGTGAAATATTTAATGATTTGTTTGTTTGCATTGATTTGAAAAATTCTTTTACTGTTGGGAAGCTATTCTGTCGGGTGACATAGGCTATATTTATTAATAGATTTTTTTAATCCCGCGCGGATGAAGTCGCGTTCAACTGCTAGTCGTTATTATAAAATATGTTCGTCTTTTTGTTTTTATGTGAGTCTTTATCAAATTGTAATACGTACTGATTCTCTTCAAATTCCATCAACATTGAAAAAAAATTAAAGGTTTCACTTTGTCCATGCGGTGATATTAATCTTCTCAAAAAAATGTTTCAGTTAATATGATTTTATCCATTTTTCTTTACAAGGAAAAGAAATAACAAAAACACCGATCAAAAGAACATTTTTTCTTTTGAAAATATTCCATAATTCATCTTTTTTTTACCTTATATTTAGTACGACACATACTATATCTTGTTTTATTTTATATAAAAAAAGAAAAGCACAAAATATTTTCTATTCTCGTTTCAGTCTTTCAATGCATCTTACAAAGACATGGCGCTTTCAATGCCCTCTAGTGATAATAAGAAACACTTTCACATGAAAATATATTCAGAGATTTTTCAATAGCTTGAAACTTTGAAGAAATTTTTCAATACTACTTTATTGATATTCAACATTTTAAAGGTATACATTAAAGAAGATTTTTATTGGTTTAAATAAACTTGATTTAGAATAAACTTCAAAATATTGCAAATAATAATTTACGTTTTCACCGCTAAAAAATAAACACAAAACCTTTTTTATTTATATATAAAAAAGGCTATAGCTTATACCCGCGACTCCGTCCGCGCGGAATAAAAAATAGAAAACGGGGTAAAAATTATCCTATGTCCGTTTCCTGGTTCTAAGCTACCTGCCCACCAATTTTCAGTCAAATCGATTCAGCCGTTCTTGAGTTATAAATAGTGTAACTAACACGACTTTCTTTTATATATATAGACTAGCTTTTACCCGCGACTCCGTCCGCGCGGAATAAAAAAATAGAAAACGGGGTAAAAATTATCCTATGTCCGTTTCCTGGTTCTAAGCTATCTGCCCACCAATTTTCCGTCAAATCGATTCAGCCGTTCTTGAGTTATAAATAGTGTAACTAACACGACTTTCTTTTATATATATAGACATAGATTTTTTTTCAATGAAAATGTTATATAGGTATATACTGAAGTACTTTCTTACCTTAACATCAATATAAATATTTCGTCTTAAACCACGAAATAATTTTTCATGTTAGTTAAGTTAAATATTTGACTTATAAGACCAAAGAAAAGATAAGTCAAATTTACTTTATCTCCATCAAATATAAGTAAGGAGGTCTCTAGAGTCCGCTTCAATGTAAGTTACGGTCCTCTACAAGGATTTAGCTCAGGGCATATTGATTATCTTTTACACAAACACGTTCACACTAAAAAAATATTATTTGGGTTCGTTTATACTTCGTTCCATGGGTTTATTGGATATATTTATTAGAACAAATATATAACCTACTAATATTATAAATATACTAGCTGTCGCCCGCGACTCCGTCCGCGCGCAGTTAAAAAAAAACTAAATGGGGGGGTATGAAAAATAGATGTTGGCCGATTCTCAGACCTACTCAATATGCTCACAAAATTCCATGAGAATCGGTCAAGCCGTTTCGGAGGAGTTTAACCACAAACACCGCGACACGAGAATTTTATATATTAGATATTTGTATCCATATCCATCCATCCATCCATCCAAATTTAGATAGATGGATGTTTGTTTGAAGGTATCTCCGGGACCGCCCAACAGATCTTGATGAAATTTAGCACAGATGTAGAACATAGTCTGGAAGGATAGATAGGCTATTTATAAAGTTTTTTTGTGTGACAAGAGTCGTGACCAAGAACTACTTTAATATAAAACAAGATGTATGATATAACTAGCTGTTGCCCGCGACTTGGTTCGCATGAAATTACACGCGTACGCATAAACTTTCGCATTTATAATATTACTAAGATATGTGTGCAAAAATTACCCCCAAATAAAAATCTCTGTCTATTCCTATCGAATAAGACTGTGAAAGATTTCTATAGTATACTAGTTGACGCCCGCGACACCGTCTGCGCGCATTTAAACCAATACTTAATATGGTTAATGAAAAATAGATAGAAGCCGATTCTGAAACCTACTGAATGTGCATATAAAATTTTATAAAAATCGGTCAAGCCGTTTCGTAGGAGTATAGTAACTAAAATTGTGACACGAGAATTTTATATGTATACTAGGTATCGCACCCGACTCCGTCCGCGCGCAGTTAAAAAAACTTAATAGCGGTATGAAAAATAGATGTTGGCCGATTCTCAGACCTACTGAATATGCTCACAAAATTTCATGAGAATCGGTCAAGCCGTTTCGGAGGAGTTTAACCACAAACACCGCGACACGAGAATTTTATATATTAGATGAGATGAGATTAACAAATATTTATTTGTTTTAACTAATTAATATGTTTTAGTACTACAAGTAATTTTTTTATCATATCTTTTTTTTAAAGGTCCGAGTATCTTGTAAGATACTATCTTTAGAATACAACAGATAAAGTATTGGAAAAAAGATCTCAAATGAGGCAAATATTTTTATTACTTCTGAGTTTACTATTATCAATCCAAAATCTATATATATAAAAGAAAGTCGTGTTAGTTACACTATTTATAACTCAAGAACGTCTGAATCGATTTGATTGAAAATTGGTGGGCAGGTAGCTTAGAACCAGGAAAAGGACATAGGATAATTTTTACCCCGTTTTCTATTTTTTTATTCCGCGCAGACGGAGTCGCGGGTAAAAGCTAGTAATTAATAAAATCCAATCACATCATCATCAGCTCACTATACGTCCCCACTGAGGGGCTCGGAGCCTACCCCAAGTTTGGGGTGACTAGGCCATAGTCAACCACGCTGGCCCAGTGCGGGTTGACTTCACACATATCATTGAATTTCTTCTCAGATATGTGTAGGTTGCATCACGATGTTTTCCTTCACTGTAAGAACGTCGGATAAATGTACATATGTAAATCGAGAGTCGAAAAACACATTGGTACATGGCGGGATTCGAACTCAGGACCTGCAGATTGCAAGTCAACTGCTTAACCCCTGAGACACCGACGCTCTATCCAATCACGATTCCTTTTAATTTAATAAATTACTAATCAAAATACATCTCTATTAAATTAGCCACAGACGAAAGAAGACAAAAAATATCTTTTAATTATGAATTTAAAAACAAGTGGCAATTTAAATAACAGAGAGTATTTGAAACGAACGATCATTAAAATGCTTTGAGTTAAAGAAAAGAAGCAAAAGTATAAGTGAAATTTTACTCCATTGTACTTTATAAAGTACCATCAACTTTTTATAGACGTTTAGAGTCATTTTATTATATACTAGCTGTCGCCCACGACTCCGTCCGCGCGGAATTAAAAAAAACTTAATAAGTAGCCTATGTGTCCTCCCAGACTATGTTCTATACCTGGGCCAAATTTCATCAAGATCCATTTAGCCGTTCCGGACATACCTTCAAACAAACATACATCCATCCATCTAAACACTCGTATTTAATTTATTTTTAGATAGTAATGGTTGCCCTTTTTACAATTTTGTCTGTTATTCCAGCAAGAAGATGGAAAGGAACATTAGTTTGCTCTCAAAGTCATCTTAAAGGGCCTATCACGAATATTCGTGAGAACGTTTTCGTAACGTAATCGAAAAAAACACCAACAAATCTCATACAATTTTTCCGATGTCTTAACGAATACGTTCTCGCAATTGTCAAGAAAATATTCGTGATAGACCCTCAGTTGTCACTCCCTTCTTAACTAGGTCACCGTTCACGCTATCGTTCCATCTCTTATATTTCTACTGATGAACCCGTGTACTTTTTAAATACATTACATAAATATAAATTGACTCATCATCGTTTATTTTTTAAATACGAGGTAGATCATAAAGACGTAGATTTTTAACTATGATTTTTTTATATCAAAAGGTGGCTAACGAGCAAACGGCCACCTGGATTCGCCGAAATAGCGAGGCGACAGTTGCCCATAGACATCCACAAATGCAGATGCGTTGCCTACTTTTAATCAACGAACAAGGGGACGTACAGAAATAGGATATTTCTTCCAGTTTTCGGCCAAATCCACTTCACCTTTCTGTCCTTTCGTAATAAGAAAAGGATGGGAAAGGAAAGATGACTATAAATAGGCCTCCGGCACCACACTCGTTAGACGAGACGCGGAATTGCTTTCACTTGACGCCTGTCTTCTGTGTGGTCGTGGTATTTCAACGGTCCATTCCTGCACCAAACAAATATTGTTGTTGCGGGCTTTACCACTGTTAAAGTACGTCATGTAAAAATACTTTTACATGAAGTATTCGGAGTGCTATTGGAATCGGGCATCTGGCCAACAGCTGACGTGCCCCGTCTAGACAAACCAGACACTTGGAATAATAAACAATTTTATAGTTTGAACTGTCCTTAAACTAAATTTAATGTCTTCTAACAGTTCTTAAATAGTTCTCAAACAATGTCGTAAAATAGAATATAGTCTTTTGCCTATTATAATAAAGATTATGGATACTTACTGATACCTTGTGCCTTGTGCTCGCTTCGTACACGCCACATTGAATCTTTGACGCAACTATATTATAGTATATTCGGTCAGTACAGACGTAGGGTATCAGAGTAAATCTACACAGATATGTAGTTGATATGTTAATTGTATAGATTTGTTCGCTATCCATCTCGAAAATCACGGCGACTTTTTAGCGACGACATGACAAATAAGAGCGACTGACATAGGTGATGACAGGTAGAAATGTAGACGACGCGTACCTGCGTATGAACCTCGGTATTGTATTGAATAAATCAGTAAGCGACTAAAATCTCATGGTTGTCTAGTGTAAGAAAAAATATAGAAGTACGATGTATTTCTTTTGCGTCAAATCTATTATTGAAACACATCGCATATATTCTAATATCTACGTCTAAGTAAATGTTACACTTGTTAATAGGTATATGATCAATAAAAAGCGTTCACAAACGCCGCCTAAGCACAAAGTAAACCTTCATTATAGTTCCAGTTACCGCTTCACTCGAGCTTTATTAAGTGTATCTAGCTAAAGTAGATTAGAGCGGGGTATTCCCCTCTAATCCTGACTGCTAATAGATTTACCGTTCATGGTACTTTGGCATATGGCTGTTTAAATCGAAACATTTATATATAACATATATAATATATAATATAACATATATAACATATAATATAATTTATAATAAGGACAATGTTGATGGGTGGATACATCAAGTACATTTTATAACTAGATAGATCTAGACAGAAGTAAAAGATAGTCGATAAAATGAAGAAGATAATTTCTCATAATTTCGGGAGAGAAAAAAAATGTTTTTAATACAATCTTGCTAATATTAAAAACTAGCTTTTACCCGCGAATCCGTCCGCGCGGAATAAAAAAAAATCGAAAACGGGGTAATAATTATCCTATGTCCGTTTCCTGGTTCTAAGCTACCTGCTCACCAATTTTCAGTCAAATCGATTCAGACGTTCTTGAGTTATAAATAGTGTAACTAACACGACTTTCTTTTATATATATAGGTGTCTATGTTTAGATATAAACATAGTCTAGAAGAAAACATAGGCTACTTTTACGGTTTTTTTAATTCTGTGCGGACGGAGTTGAGGGCGCCATCTAGTACTTAACACATCAAAGTTGCATTTTATATAAATTTTTACAATTATTAAGAGCACCTAACAACATTTATAATTTAAGATTTGTTTCATCATTTAGACAAGTGACTGCAAAAGGAATTTACAAACAAACCTACGCCACAAGACATGCCATAGATTAAGAACTGTCCAACGTCTAAAGCAGAACACTTAACTGGAGAATTCGAAATAGAATTATTCAAATGTGAATTTCCACTGATGAAACACTTCTGTAAAACATACTGATCCTCTTTTTATTTCAAAAAATAAAACAAACAGTGTGTTTTAATTAAAATAATATAATACAGTAAAACTTTAAATGAAGATACTTAACTAAGCAAAACTTTCTAATTCAACGTTAATTTGCAACATCTCTAATATTTTTCATTTCCCTAATTATCCTGAATTAAATTATATTGTATTGTTACTTACATCTACTGTCAAAACTTTCCCTATAATTTTTTTGATAGTATGGTTTGCTTTAAAATCATACAATTAGATTTTAGAAGTAAACAGAATCATTTTCTTCAGAAATCATCAAATCAATTGTCATCAATTCTTAACCAATTTATTACAACGCATGTCTGTGACACCAGTTACGGTTCTACGATTAATGATGGAAATCACCCTAAAATTCTCCGCTCTCACTGATCCATTTATCATCCTTTCTCTTAAACTGTCGATTGCGAAACGGGTTAACGATAAGATAGTATTAATAGCAATTCAAACAATCATGTCTGAATTTAAACGATTCCTGGAAATGATAGGTGCACTTTTTCCTTTCAGTAATCACTTTTATGTTGTTAACAAGCATTGTGATGTCGCTAAGACCAACAAAAAGATAGCATAAATTATTCACATTGCATTTTCCAGTTGGTTTAAAAGTGAAAAATTAATGTGTTGAAATATTTCAATTGAAATCAAACATGGGACAGTATAAAGTAAAATATACACCCATGAACTCCACCGTGCGATATAATAAATGAAACTTATCAATTCAACGGAAACACGTCGCATGAACTGAGCTTCGCGCTGCACTGACGCGCCGCACTGGCGACTATTTACTTGTTAAATTATTGTTATATTTCACACTGACGTTTTGTGTTACACCGAAAAGTTTTTTATTTGTTATTTTTATGCAATTTATTTTTTAAGAATTAATTTACGTAAGTACATGAAATAATTAAAATTACCACAACGACTTTTGGTTTAACTAAAGCACATTATACGTTACAAAATAATTATTGCGTTAATTACAATATTCTAGATAAGTAAAAAGGACGTGTTTTTGTTATTTGTTCATTCCTTTGGATTGTTTTGTTATTATTTGGACGTGAATCAAGAATGAAAACTTTCCTCAATAAATCCGTTAGTATTCCAATACTGTTTATTTCAAAATTAGTATGATTAAAGTTAGTCAAAAAGAAGCTTATAACTTCCTCTGCACCTGCAATTCTTCTGATGTTGTTATCGTTCTTGAGTAGTAATTAATTAACATTAGTTACCTTATAAAGCACTATAATATTGTATGACATCTATATAATACTCGCGTCTAATAATATTAACATGAAGTCCAACTTTAATATTTTTTTATATACAATTGGACGATAGTGTTCCTTTTATTAATTTCCTCACGTACACCATTATTTACAAGAGTGTTTATGTTTTATTAGGCTTCTGTATTTATGTGTGAAAGAATTATCGAGACCGGGCACAAAGCCAACGTACAGTTGTATCGTCATAACAAATAACAACCAGACGGTTAAAAATATGCCAATTATATTATTAACATATTTCTAATTTATTATTTCTAAACCTAAAATATGTTTATAATAAGTGTGTATCGAGATAAATAATTTTTTTTATTATTTTTTTATATTTATTCTGCCTCTTATTGTTTAAATAACTTTATGCTACAATCATTTGAAATTTATTTAATAAATGTTTCAATATTCTTTTAATATAAATAAAATAATTTAATTAAACATTTAGGAATATTACTTCACCAAATATAACGGTACGATAAAAACGGTTGCACAAATTTATCAAAACACTTTGATACGAATCGTTTCTAAAAATAAAACAAAGAGAGAATTTGAATTTACAAAAGAAATCACGTTGAAGCGACGCCTCATCTGCTTGAAAATATGCAAAACATGCTCTACAAAATCTACAAACCGAGGAGCGACGCTACTGAACGAATTTAGATTGAACTCGCCTGACAATCTCACACGTTAGAGACAAAAATGTTTGTGACGTGTGTAATATAAAAATACCATCATATATTGTGCTTATTAACCATTCTGCGAAATAGACTGTGACATCTATAGTAATAGAAGCATCCCCTATTTTTAATAGAGGAGGATTGTTAAATTTTGTTCTGCGGCACGTACACTCATAAGACGAAATACGGAAATATTTCCAGTTAAAGCCAGTCTTCTGTGTGGCGATGGCATTGCAACGGTTGAGTGGGCCATTCGTGCAGCAACTAACGCAGCTGCGGATTCCATACCTGTCACCTAGCAGAATACTTATTTAGCTTCATTGTCACGTTAGAGATGCCTTCAGTCTTTGGTAACTTAGTTTCAGATGAACCTCTTGCTTGTTTCTGCCTTTTTGGTTAAGTATAGAAAAAACAATTTTGATTATACCATATAAATATTCAAACTAGAAGAAAGCAAACAAAAACAAGCGTTTACCATTTTAATCGTGATAAAATTAAAAAATGTACTTCCAAATTAAAACTAGTCAAAAGGACTCAGCAAAAGCTTGTTGAAAACAGTATTTAAAAACGAAGCTTTGATGACGACACTATGTTAGTAATAGATGTAATATAAAGTCTTGGCATTTTGCCATTCACACCATTACCATTGATGTCTCCGCTAAATTATTTTCTATTTTACTGAAACCGTTGTACTTTGAAGATGAATGACTGGTATTCATTTTTTCATAGCATAAGGAAACAAACGAGCAGAAGGTCACCTATTATTTAGCGATAATCACATTAACATCCATAAAACTGTTGGTTTTGTAGGAAAACGCTGTTTTATTATACTTGAATGATTTTTTTTATATAATTAATTTATCATTTGTTTTTATAAGAAACTAGCTTTTACCCGCGACTCCGTCCGCGCGGAACAAAAAATAGAAAACGGGGTAAAAATTATCCTATGTCCTTTTCCTGGTTCTAAGCTACCTGCCCACCAATTTTCAGTCAAATCGATTCAGCCGTTCTTGAGTTATAAATAGCGTAACTAACACGACTTTCTTTTATATATATAGATTTGTAGAGTGTAAGAAGTAAAGGGAAAATAACTTCAAGCTACTAAGTTGTATTTAGAAGGTCCCAATCCAGAAAATTGGGACCTAATAATGATATTATTTTAAATTCTTAGATTGATTATTGATTTCTCTAGCATATTTTTCACTTAATGATTTAATTTGCTTAATCGATTATTTTTCTCTTTTGTTACAGAATAATCAAGGGGCTTTAGTTCAAGGAATTCGAAATTCATGCCAAGAAAGTTCCAGAAAAGAAGTGCATTGCTAAAACCAAATGGCATTAAACTATAAAATCTCAAAATAGAATTTTATTATCGAAGTATCATTAAAAAAGAGAATTTTGATATGTGTTAGTTGCGTGTCTTAATGGTGTGGCCACTACGAATGCCGGCGAAGAGGCCTTTAGGCCGGCAGGTCAATGACATCGCCGGCACTTCTTGTGCTCTCTCTCTTCCTCGGTAAGTTTATCTTTACAGGGTGATACATTTGACCACACCTGGTAAAAAAAGTAGTGTATATAAGACTGAGCTTCAAATGTTCTTAATTATTTTGTTTTAAAAAACACGCAAAATTGCATACCAATATTTTTAGCAAAGACACTTTATCCGGACCCGACTCGATAATGATTAAAAAAATATCTCTGACAAATGTAATAAAATAATTGTAAGGAAACCTAAAAAGTGTAGTTTTGCTTTGATAAAAATAAAAAAGTTTAAATTGCTGACTGTGGTTTCTGAGGTCCTGCACTGTGGTTGCACGACCTGTCATGCAACGAATGTTGCGGACTCAACTACTGTTTAACTCCTTTAAGCCAAAAAAAACACTTTATTTAACGTCAAATTTCTGGTCAAAAAGTTAATTGCTACATTATAAAGAAGTCAAACAATAGGACCCATACTTATTTCTTGAGCGAAGTCAGAAGTAGGTTAACAAACCTCTTGAACTTATTTCGACTAAACAGCTTTAATTTTATATTTTGCAGAACTCTTGTTATACAGCAGAATAATTTATTTATAAGCTTAAATAATTTTCATTTATAACTGAAAGCAGAAGCCATATTATTTACAAATAAATTAAACCAAGACAAACCAAACCCAAAATGGTCAATCCATTGGGCGCCAATGATCTAAATTACATTTGATTCACTTATGCTCACTGGGTCAGATTATTGACTTGTATTTTACCTAAAAGCATTTGCCTCCTAAAAAGTACAGTATCTTATGAAAACTATGTAAATTTCCAAGTAGTATTTATATAACATCACCAAGAATAGATCAATTAAAATCGAATTTCCTTCAGATGAATTTGTGTTGGAATTTTCATTACTCGCTTGCCCCAATTCGTATAATTTCCGGATCGGTATGAAGAATTTCTTAAGTAATCAAGTACGTAATGGCAATCAAAGATTCAATCTCACAAAAGATTACGTTATGATTTTATTATAAGCTATTTGTATAAAGAATTTCGTGGATAGTCAACATTCAATCGTATTTTTTTTCTTTATTATAGTACCATTTACATTATTAAACACTAGCTGTCGCCCGTGATTCCGTCCGCACGGAATTAAAAAACTTAATAAGAACCCCATGGGTTCACCCAGACTATGTTTTACATCTGTGTCAAATTTCATCCAGATCCGTTGAGCCGTTCTGGAGATACCTTCTAACAAACATCCATTCATCTTTCTAAACTTGCGCATTTATGATATTACTAAGATTTTCATTTAATGATGGCAAACGAATAATAATAAACTAAATAAAAATACTGTAAAACAAAACAAACATGCTTGTATTCAAAAACTAAAAAAACAACGGGCATGTACATATTATTATCCAATATAAAAATCAAAGTTCCGTCTACTAGGTTTGCAATGCTGACTGGACAAGACCTTTACACAGCATTGTACTTTACTTTTTATATATAAGCGCCGATATTCTACAAAAGCATTTACGTCAGTGCATCAGTTACAGCAGTAATTACCTAATAGTCATACATGTAAAATTGAAAAAAGAAAATTTGTAAAATGTGTAAAATATGTAAAATTCGAGGTCAGGAAAAATATGTTTTAGTATGGATTTTGGTTAGGGTGAGAGAAAAACGAAGTTTAATTTGGAAAGGGGAATAAAATTGGGAAATCTTCCGATCACTGCTCAAAGACAATGAGGGATAAGCATGTATGTCTGATTACGCATTCACATCTCTTTTTGAATTTCCATAAAAAACGATCTCAATTTGCTTTTAAATGTGATTTTGATGCATGCGTAGTGGGTTATTAATCGGCGGCGGGATGTTGTTCCAATATTTTGTTGCCGCATATCGAAAGCTACGTCGGAACGCGGTGGACTTATATCGTTTGGTGCATAATTGTGGAAAACGTCCCCCTGTTCCGAGCCACAGCTCCTCGTAAAAATCAGTATAACACTCAGGTATTTTGGAGCTTCTGTTTTTATAATCTCAAAGAGCAATTTGAGTTACATAATACTTTTACTAATATTGTAAATGCCGAAGTTTAGATTAATGAATGTATAAACTCCTGAACGGCATAATACATTTGGATAATTTGCTTCAGAGATTTGTTTGGAATAGCGTGAAGGCATATTTCTTAATTCCACGCGGATGAAGTTCTAGACAACTATAAGTACTTCTACCATAAATCAACTTTTTATAACATTTTTTTACCTCAAATAGCTCGTATAAAAAGGGTCGCATGAAATAAACTGAGTAACCTAATTTTAATAAGAATCGTTTCAGTGACACTTGGCCCGCCGCCAACGAAAGCGGCTGTCTCATTTAATGCGGATAAATATAAAACAGTCTGTTTTTCCACGTTCATGTTAGACTATCGTCTTCAAGAAATCTTATATAATTGAACTTTAGTTTTCTTATACTATCTGGATGCATTGAAAAGTTTTTAGGTGTGAATACAGCCGGCTTAATTTTTTAAAGACATTCTCTTCATCCTTTTGGAACGAAGTTCCTTATCGCGCGTTGTGAAAGGGGGCTAGACGGAAAAAATTCTTACGAAAAGTTGTCACGACACTTTTTGCTATAGTAAGTATGTTAACGACGAATGAGCGCTACTTCACCATGGCAACGACGTGACAATATATAACGAAAATTCATAGAAATAAAATGTACTTCTTGTGAAGACTTAAGTTTTTTATTCATAGAATAAACATTGGTTCCTTCACTAATTAATCGAAAGGAACTTCGTTCTATCCGGGTGTCCCAACACACCTCTCAAGTTTTTTAATTTTTTATTGTAATCCCTTGTATTATATCCCTCTATTTCTTAGCATGAATCTCTCTGGGTATATGCATCATTAGTAATAGCTTTTTACTTATTAGTTACGATCAATAATAAAACTATCAATGCTTTTGTAAAGGACTGGATTTCGTAAAAATCATTCCTAGTCCGATGTTCCCGCCTTTATGATGTCCTTTACAATAATGTCATATGATATTAGATTTAGGAGGAGTTTTAAACGATGTTTCGTTTTACTGATTCCATCAATTTATACAGTAGATTTTTTGTTCAAATCCATAGACACAAAACTAAAATTGTTATTGTATATTGTATAGTAACTAAGATATCTTATTGCTTTTATAGGTTGCATATTAGATATATGCGAATGTTTGGATACATGGACGGATGGATGTTTGTTTGAAGTTATCTCCGGAACGGTTCAACGGATCTTGATGAAATTTGGCATATATGTAGAACATAGTCTGGAAGAACACATAGACTACTTATTAACATTTTTTTAAATCAACGCGGACGGAGTCGGAGGCGACAGCTAGTGTAGAATAACTATAGAAATTCAATACACTGATACTTGTATTAATACATTTTGTTGTCAAAGTGAATGTTATAGTGTTAATAGATAAATAAATCAATATAGGAAAGTATTAAAGTACGTAGGTAAATATAATAAACTTAGTTTTAATTAAAAATAATACTAGTTAACACGAGTCTGTGTTAAAAGTAGATTGGAACAGTTCCCCTGAGGGCTCAGGCGGCGGTTTTGGCTAATTTATTCATCGCCCGTCTCAAATTTACGTAAGCTTTGCTTCACTTATTTTTACAGAACCTAAATTTCGTTCGTCTTAGGAGGAAACTTTTTAATTTTTCATACCATACTGCGTATATCGCTTAATCTTATTGGTTCTACTTAACTGTGAACTATATGACGTAAACATCAACATCCTGTCATTCCCCTTCTTACGAAGATGCTCTTTCATACAATCCATTTGTACATTCTTTGATCTTTCTCTATTTTTGTACCCATCCATATTCAGTCTCATAACTTAATACAAATCAGATACTGCAAAGAACCTAACCTAGACGTGTTGTAAGAGTCTATTTAAGCACAAGATTAGTTTCTATGAAAAAAGAGAAAAGGACTAACGAACACTAAAAGAACAGTAGATGCGTAATCTTTAGAAAATATAGACATTTAGGTAATATTGCTTAATTCTATCGTTTAGTCCCTCTAGCTGTAAGAAGGTCCTAGAGAATTCTCGATGTTACGTAGTCTACATACATACAATATTTACTAAATCAATGCTTAAATCAACGGTTGCGTCAATCCTATGTTTGTTAGTTTGAATAACTCCGCTTGCTCAATAGCTGTGAAATTGAATTTCAATATCCGACAGTTCTATTTCGTATGAAATTCGTTTTTCTTTACAAAAAAAGGAAGTACTTCAAACAATTTTTACGTATATTTTGTTACTGTATTCACAACTGGATTTGAAAAACAGATCCTGAATTTGTAATGTTTTAAGAATTCGCTGCAACACCCAGATTTAGCTATTTAAACAGTACCTTAGTCTTGATTTATTTTAGTTAATCTATTTTTTTTTTGAGACTGAGTAGTCACTGTTTACCTTGAAGAGGCATTTACAGTTTCACCGGGCTTGAGGTGGCCGGGCGCAGATGGCGCTTAGCCTAAACCTCGTTTAAGAGTAACTAGGCTCGAAGGCTCCCTCGGCTCGGGCTGTTACTTCATTATTATTAGCGGATTTGAGTAACTAGGCTCAAGAGCTCGACACGAGGGCTCTACTTAATCTACAAAACGAAACCCATTAAGTATCCACTAAACGGTTCTGGGAACTGTTCAAGAAGAAGCGAGATGGAAGTATAATAATGATTTTTTGTTTCAGTTTGCTCCGTCTTCGGAATGATTTCGGTACAAACAGGTCATGACAACAATTCAAAACAAAATAATATTGTTGTTAATAATTCATTAATTAAAGAAGTAAATAAAATGAAAAATCTAACAATGGAAACTATAAGGACCAAAATACTAGATAATAGATATGTAAGCTTTGATGAAAATATCGAAGAATTGAGAAGTAATTTTACATACAAATATGACGATATATACACTGCCGATGATGATCTTTTATATAGTAAACTTAATATAAATAAATCATTACATAATATAAGTGATAAACGAAGTATTGTACGAAGAAATGAAGGGAGTAGAAGTTTAAGAGAGATTCTAAGACCAAGGAGACGATTTAAACGAGAAGAAGATTCAGAAAGATGTGAAACATTTCATTACCAAAAAGATAGAACGCAAATAAGTCATCCGTATTCAAAAAACGACACAAACAAATTGTATTATGGTGACATAGATTGTACGACTACAATTGAAGGTAAGTACAAAAATTACTGACGTCTATTAGTTGATAAAAAAAGCCAACAGAATGTACGACACTCAGAGGAAGATATACGAATCAAATGATACCTTACTCGTCAAAATCGAATTAGAGGTTAAAGCTGGCAACAACGGAATTGGCAATCATACAAACGTGCAAGAAATATCCTCCTGAGATAGTCAAGTAAAAATCCTGTAAAAAAAGGCTAATCAGTTAAAAATATAAAGCAAGAAATATTCACAATTTTTCAGGTCCTGAAGGAAGTGTGATAAAATTAACATTTGTTGATATTTTTCACATAGAAGACCATCCTGATTGTGCTTATGATTTCTTAGAAGTAAGTTATTCAGACATTTCTTACACTAATAATTACTTCTCCCTCTCAGACTGTTACATTCAAAGTAGTGTAATGGTCGCTCAGGAAGTCCCTTAGTGTATCAGATATAACAGTTCAACAAACGACGATTTTGACGGAGGAGAGGACGCATAAAAACGGAAAATATTCTTGTTAATTGCGTTCCTTCCTTTGTAGATTAAAGGTAGGCAATGCATCTTAAATTTTGCATGTCTGCGGACAGCGGTCACTAGACTTTTTTGGCAAATTAAGGTGGCCGCTTGCTTGGTTCACTTTACTTACTAAAAAGAATAACGATTCCGGGCATGACAAATTTATTAAAATTGTTTCTTCAGATACGCGATGGTGAGAAAGGATATTCAAACAGTCTCGGCAAGTTTTGCGGCGAGAACTTTCCACCTCAAATTACCACAACGGGACCCTTCGCCTGGCTAAAGTTTCACTCTGACGGGACGATAGAATATGAAGGTTTTCATATAACTGTAGAGATTATACAATCACCTAGCAACAGTCGTGAGTATAAATCTATGACTCGTAAACTGCGAGCTTCCATATCCAAGCACTTGTATTAAATTAAATTATCATCTCTTAGCGGTTCAAGTTCAAGTGGCTTCAAACAAACGCATCACGATACGATGCGATATACGAGTAATGCGATACATAAACTGTGACAGATATAAGCGATAAGGCGACCCATGCGACGAAGTGTATTAAATATATTTAAAGTTCCAATAAGGACGCAATTTCATTAGTCGATAACTGGGTCGTTTAGAGCATGCGGGGAGTTGCATACGGTCTAATGAAAATTATCGGTCGAGCGTCGTGCGAGAACCTAGTTGAAGTAAGGACTATCGTTCAATACATGCGGGTGCTAACCACTAATGAAAACGGTTCTCGCAGGAGAGCGCTATGGCATGCGTGAACAAGAAATCTCTCGCATCCCACATACCGTATAACAACCGAGTTATCGACTAATGAAACTGCACCCTAAGATATATAACTCTTTTCGACTTTTCTTTTCTTTCTTTTCGACGGGACGTACGGAGACAAATACAATAAATACTTCATATTTTCATTATGGAAACGCGTAAAATTTCTTCGTTTTCTTCTGTTTAGACTCTTCATAAATAAGGAAAAATTACATATAAGTAGGTATTAAAAAGCTGGTTTACGTTTTAGATAAAATACCCGATAGCTGTTTTAAAAACTTGACTGGTCCAGAAGGATATGTTAATACGACAAGTATTGATGAGAATTGCAAACGAGGCAGCGAGGGCCATCCGTTAGATGTACTGTGGAGGATTGAAACCGACGAAAATACTAAGGTTACATTTAATTTCATTTACTTTCATTTCACCTTATTTCATTTATTTACATTTTTTGTTATTTCATTTGTATATATTCACACATCCCCACGTTTCTTTTTTACAGATATATCTCAACTTTACGGGATACAGTTTAAACAAACCAAATGAATGTGAACAAAATGCAGTACAAGTTTTTGGGTATAAAACCGAGGAGAAATACAGGTTAGAAATACATTTATACATCTATTTCAACGTTATTTTTAAACACTAAAGTTACATTTATTCGTATTTACATTTAAAAATGTTTATAGATTGGCGTATTATTGTGGTTCAATAGCTAATCCTGTTACAACTAAAGATACGGAAGGCAATGAAAAAGGAAACATAATGCACGTTCGTTTGTACGCAACTAGTTCGGGAAAGAACTCAGAATTTAGCGCAAGGTATACAGCGTTTAGAAGCTTAGATCCGAATAGAGACGGTAACTACACTTATTTACATTTATTCCTATTTATAATAATAATTGCAATAAGTAATTCCAAAATAGCAATGAACAAATGATTGCAAAATTATTTTAGTATAAAAAAGTCTTGTCTTGGATTTCCCGCATTGTAATCAATCAAATAAGAAATGCAATAAAACGCTTATTGATCCGATAAATTCTTCAGCAATTTTCTGATGCAACTAAATAATTAAGGAAACTGTTTGAAGTCGAGAAACACCAAAAACTGTTGTAACCTATATTCGTCTCCTATCTCTTTCACACGTAGAGAAATGCAGCGCGACGGAATTCCATTGCGGTGACAATACGTGTATAAACGCGGGACTCGAGTGCGACGATTACGCTCACTGCAGATTGAAAGCGGACGAGGAAAACTGTAAGGTAAAAGAGGAAAATAACTACACATACAATTTCATGATCTTTGTTCCATCTTTATAAACAAGAAAAACTGAGATGTATTTTTTTAATAGGTAACAACAACAGTCACGTTTATGGCATTTTGCGTCTAAAATCTCAAACCCCTGCCATTGATTAATAGCAATTTCATCTTTTTAGATTTAACTTTGAAAAAAAACGACAGGCGTTTATTTGATAAAATTAATGCAAAAAATTTGTAGGGAAATGACATGAAACAGCTCAAACTGAGAAAGAAGAGAATTTTTTAAAAGCTGGTTGTTTAGTACCAAAACAAAAAGTTATTTCAAGTCACAAAATTTTATCGATCTTTATTTTTTTTTTCAGCACACGACTGAATCAATGATTAGCAAGTTACACATTATAGTAATTCTAGTTATATTTTCATTGATACTGTCAGGAATGAGTTTTGTATTCGTATTTAAATGTATTAGAAAATTATATCAAGACCATAAAATAATTAAGGTAAGCAAAAACTATTACAATATTTCGTATTTTAGAAACTTACTAATATTATGTATAAGAATGTTTAGGTGGATGGATGGATAGATGTTTCTTTGAAGGTATCTCCGGAACGGCTAGTCGAATGTTGATGAAATTTGGCACAGATGTAGAACATAGTCTGGAAGAATACATAGCCACTTATTACATTTATTTTTGTCGGCATCTAGTTTGATGAAAGACATGCTATGGAATTGAAAACATAAAACAAATATGAAATAAATCATAAGATAGTAAACGATTTTCTTATTAAGAATAGCGCCATCTATGTAATTCTAATTGTTAATTATGTTAATAATCCTAGAAAGTTTCCTTCTTATACTTATACTTTATGTTTTTCAAAGTAAAATAAATACTTGTTTTTGATTTTAAATTTATAACTGGATACTATTTAGAATTCTAAAAAATATTAATAACTTTTTGTACCTTAATTCTTATATTTGTTTAGGAACATATCAGACAATCTTGCGAAGATAGATTGGACAGTTTAGTCAGCAGTCGACTGACACTCGACGCTAAACGGTTGCAAAGAGACAGCGAACCGCGAGCGAGTCTCGAAAGAGAGAACCATACTAATGAAATGTATAAAAAACAACGAAAGTATTCACAACGCAAGGTAATTAAAACTGTTAATGATTTAGAAAAAAAAAAACTTTAAAGAAGTTTATATTTAAAATAAGGACGAGACAGAATTAAAAGTGCTGTTGATATTTGGTCATGAACTTGCAGCTAAAAATACTGCTTTCAATCATTACATAACGTCCATAGCTCATCAAGCTTTCGCAGTATAAATGTTCGCCTCTTACTTGCCATTAATTTTACTCAACTGACCCAGACCATAAATCAAAAATGTATCTGTGGCGCTAGCACGTATGTTTATGACAATCGCTATCGTATCGTCATCGACAAAATTAATATTAAAAGTTGTGCATTGGGCGTAAAGTACACCAAAAATCTCATACTAATTTTGAAATAATTGACGATACGAAGGCGATTGTCACAAATATTCATACTAGACCCACTGAATATAAAATTAAATAGTATTTCACCTTTTTAGCAAAGCAGTATTGAATCAGATTTCGTACAAGAAACACATTTAGATATGGACGAAGAGATCTGGCGTAAAGATGTCAGTAGCGTTCCAATTCAAACTGAAGATGTTCATATAGAACGGAATGGGAGATCAAGGAGAAGTGATTTGAGTAGGAAAGAAGAGTCAATTAGAAGTAGAACAAGAGAAAGCGAAGAGAGGAAAGAGATCAGAGACGTGTCAGTTGGCGCGCCGGATACAAAAGAATCTGGATGTCAGACGAGAGAAAGTTTATTCCAGGACGCTCCTCTTAGCTCTGATGGTACATACGTTTATCTTACTAACATTATGAATGCGAAAGTTGGATGGATGGATGGATGTTTGTTAGAATGTATTTCCAGAAGAGATTAACGAATCTATTTAGTACAGATGTCTGAAAGAATAAATAGGCTACTAATTAGGTTTTTTTAATACCGCGCGGACGGAGTTGCGGGCAACTAGATTAAAATACTAGATTTTATGAATGCAAAGAATTGGATGGATAAATCAATTTTTCATTTGCCTTTTTACTTAGAATGTTGGAGTGTGTTTTAAATTTTAAATTGCTTAGTCATCTATTATACCTATTATTTATAGGTTCTGGTACAACAAATAGCAGAGGTTTCTCGACCTTCGGTTACTCAGGTGCCACAATCGTCAGGCCGTCCTCACCGCCGACACAAACGAACACCTCACAAATTACTATAGAACTTCTCAAACAAAAGCCACCGAAACAAGATTCCAAACAACGTAAGTTACGATTTAAACATCTGATTTATCAGCAAAAGTTCGTGTAATTTTTTCACATACTAATTGAAGACCTTTTAAGTTGGTTAAAAATAATAAATAACGTTATATTCAACACGAATGGTATCCATGTAAGTTTCGTAAACTTTATCATTTTAAGCTTAATGATATTGTTAATTTTGTCTAATCTGCTCTCATTTTTAGTAGAAATCCTTGGAGTATTTGATTTTTTTGTTTATATCTGAATTGAAAAAGTCGGTATTTTCAATGTTTTTCCCAATTCCATTAAAAATCTGAAACTGGAATTAATGAAAATGAGAAATTGAATGTTTTATCCAATCTATTTTTAATTTAGCATTTTTTCCGTGAAATTTCACTTTTTTATTCCTTTTTTGCAAGGAAAATAAAAGAGATAAAAGGATAACATATGTATAAATAATGTATAACATTATATGTAAAATACATACACGGGTTTTGACAGTGGAACCTAGACTTATTAATTTTTAGTTATTGTATTCGCAGTAAAGAAAATCTCCGACCGTCGTCCGATAAGTGCGGAGACAACACGATCAGCCCCTGACGTTATAATAGTCTCCAAACCGATTCGCTGAGGCTGACATTTGGGGCCCCCACCGTGGGCCCCAACTCCGCCAGATTGCTGGCCCCATCCTAAGGAACCGAGGACATGTCCTGAAGGTTCCTATCAACCGTACGGGTGCAAAGACGATTATTGTAGTGACAACTTTGATAATTACGAAGGTTATTACAGTCATCATTTTCTCGAAGGACCAAAATATGAATATTGTTTGAAAAGTGATTTTAATTGTAGTAAATCGAAAACTTTACCAAGAAATTTAGGTTCGTCTGTTGAGTCAAAGACTAAAGTGCATCCTCATCGAAGTGTTTATTTCTACGGCATAGATGAAGAGCCATGTACGAGATCGACTAAAACGATATTAGTCAAAGCGGATATTGAAGTACCTAGATAACAAATAAAATCATCCCTAAATCTAGGCATGTGATAAGATAGATAATAAACTTTTTTTTTCGAATACTGATGTAAGGTTTTAATTATTATATATTATGTAATAAAAATTGCTGGTGAATTCATTTTGAAAATGGTGATTTTTAAGAAAATAAAATTTGTACGAATAGTTAATGTAAAGCCAATACTTTTAAAATATTTAAAATTTCTATTAAACTTAGTGACTTTTATTACGTGAATTTTTATAAATTTTTTAGTGTAAAGTTGGATTGAAAAGTTTTACATTCTATTTCTAAGTTTCTTTAATTATAGACTTTGTCAAGTTACTCTACACATGTATAGTTACGTACTGTTATTTATTTTTCCTTTTTAATTTAATTCTTAATTGATAAATTGTATAATATCAACTCATAGAGGTTATTCTGTTATGTTTGTAAGCTTAAAATTACTAAAGAAATTTAATTAGAAATTAAAAAACCTACTCGAAGATATTTTCTATCAACAAAAATTTTCTGGTAAATAAATTCATTTATCAAAATATTTTTTTTTTATTTTCAATATTGTAAATTAAATAAATTTCTATTTCTTTTTTTTAGTTACTTATTATCGTTGGTACTATTCATATGTTTTCAATGTAAATTTCTTTTCAAGATACAATCCTTGTTTATTTTAAATATTGTTAAATCAATGATTGGAACTTTGTTATTTTATATGTATGTATACGAAAAAAGTTTATTTATAAAAGATTATTTATAAATTAAGTCAATTGGATTGTATTAAAATAAGACAGTTTAACAGTTTAATTATGTAATTAAATTTGTGTGTTTTGTTTTATTTTTTCATATTTATGATGCGGATAATATCTTTTAAAATTTTAATAAGCATATATAAAATATTTTTAATAATCTGACATGCAATTTGTACTTAAATTTAGAATTTTCTTTTATATATGTTCACGTCTTAACAAACTGTATCACTTTAATTATTGTACAACGATTACACTTGCTTTGCCTAGATGGCGTTGTCTGATTTAAATGCGTGGTATGGTTACGTTTTTGTATTGTCAATAAGTGATTTTGATTAATTTGTAATAAATGTCTTCGTTCTGAGTACATGTGGTTTTATTCGTTAATACATTGGTGTGTTAAAAGTGCTGTGTTGTGCGTGAACAAATATTCTCGACCCTGAAGGCATAGACATAAGGTCCATCGATCCGGATTTCCGAACTGAGCGGGGATAGCGGTCTACAGCGACGGAGCTGAGTGGTCAACGGAGCTGTACGGCAACGAAGCCGTGCTGAGCGACGAGCGGGTCGGCTGTGCTGAGCCGAACGGACTGCGGTCGGCGGAACGGATCGGAGCAAGTAAGAGAAGTTATTAATAGTGATCAAAGTGCACGTAAAAGTTAAATAACATGGAGGCGCAGTTAAGATTATTGGAAGACATTAAATGTCGTATTCATAAGGGACTTATTAATTTCAAAAAGTCTCCAAAAGAGAGGGTAAATCAAGCATATGTAGAATCTCGATTGGAAATTTTGGATAAACAATTCGAAGATTTCACAAGAAAACATGAAGATCTTTTAATGAAATACACTGAAGCGGATTTAAACTCAACAAGTTATATAAAAAATGACGTGTTTGAAACGGTCACGGATATTTTTATAACTTATAAGGTAGAATTAAAAAATGCTTTATCTAATAGTTTACAGTCATGTAATAAAAGTGAGGCTTCACCAGATAACGATACGAAAACAAAATCGATTGCTAAATTACCTAAAATAGCCATTCCCATTTTTAGCGGTAAATACCAAGAGTGGTCAACATTTAGGGATTTGTTTTTGTCATTAATTGATGGTAATGAAACTCTTGATGATGTACAACGACTACACTATTTAAGATCTCAGTTGTCAGGTGAAGCCGCACAGCTCATAAAGCACATTCCTATCACGCATGCAAACTATAAAAAATGTTGGTCCCTATTAAATAGCCGTTACAACAATAAAAGGTTCTTGGCGAATTGCATTCTCAAGCGTCTACTGAACCAAAAACAAATGACTATTGAGTCATCTATAACTCTCAAGCAACTTTTAGACACTACAACCGATTGTTTACATGAGTTATCAAATCTAGGGGTTCAAGTGGACGCTTGGGATATTATTATTATTTATTTGATAGGTTCCAAGTTGGACGTTGAGACTAGGAAGCAGTGGGAACTCCAGGTTAGTCAATCTTGCGATGAACTTCCTAGTTTCAAAACTTTTCGGGACTTCTTGGAAAAACGTTTTCGAGCTCTTGAATTTTTAGAACCACAGAGTAGCAAGTCCAGTAGCAGTACTAAAGCATTGCATGTAGTTTCAAAAATATCCTGTCCACTTTGTTCTGAAGAGCATCTCTTGTGCCGTTGTAAGAGGTTTATTCAGGAATCAGTCGATCAGCGTCGCCAGATAGCTAAAAATCACGGTTTGTGTTTTAATTGCCTTCGCTCAAGTCACTTGAATATTAATTGTCGGATGAATATGAAATGTAAAACTTGTAACAGGAAGCATCACACTCTTTTGCACAAAAAATTCGATCCTAATACGGAGGCGGACTCTTCCGCACTCCTCACCAGTGCTAATAAGGAACCACAGAACGAGTCCAAGGCTGAACCTCATATTTCAACCCATTTCGCGAAAAATGTACATAGTCAGGTTTTACTAGCTACCGCCGTTGTTAAGGCTAGGTCGAGAAGTGGGTATTCTCAAGTTTTGAGAGCCTTATTAGACCAAGGCTCTCAAGCTTCCTTTATAACAGAATCTGCAGTTCAGTTATTGAAGTTAAAAAAAATAGCCGTTAAAACTACTATTTCAGGATTGGGGGGAGGTCATAGCGACCTGACTTCAAAATACATGGTTCAAGTTAACATTCAATCTTTAATTGATTCTAACTTCAATTTTCAAATAAAAGCTTATGTGCTGAGTAGGGTAACTTCTATTTTACCAGAAAGGAAGTTTACATTGGTGGATTGGCCAGAACTTCATAGTGTTGAGTTGGCTGATCCAAATTTTAATAAGCCCAGCAAAATTGATATTTTGCTAGGTTCAGAAGCCTATACTAAAATTTTAAAAGAAGGCTTAATTAAGGACCCAAGAGGTAAAACAATGGCTCAAGATACTTACCTTGGTTGGATAGTGTCTGGAGAAGTCGAGGATGAAGGGCAGTCGCATCATAAGTTAACCATTAGCATGCATGCAAAGGTCGAAACAGATCAAATCCTAAAAAGATTTTGGGAGTTAGAGGCAGAGTCAACAAACTCTGAATCATCAATACTTAGTCCTGAAGAACAAGCATGCGAAGATTACTTCGCTGCCACAACGCGCAGGGATGAAAATGGACGCTACATTGTAAAGCTGCCATTTCGGTCAAGTAAGACTCCCTGTAACACAAAGGAAATAGCATTAAAAAGATTGTATAGTCTTGAACGGAAGCTATCTAAAAATAGTGAGCTTAAATCCCAATATACATCAGTAATTAATGATTATTTATCACAAGGTCATATGGAAGAAATTACCAATGAAATAGAAAAGAATAAAATTGGCGCTGTTTACTTACCGCATCATGGTGTAATCCGCGAAAATAAGTCGACCACAAAATTAAGGGTGGTATTTGACGCGTCAGCTAAAGGATCCGATGGTGTTGCTTTGAACGACACATTAATGGTTGGACCACCCTTACAAGCTGACTTACGCCATACTGTTATGCGATGGCGACTACACCCGATATGTCTAGTAGCCGATATCATAAAAATGTATCGGCAAGTGAAGGTGGCTGGTGATCACGTAGACTATCAAAGGATTTTATGGCGAGAAGACGTTCATGCTAACGTAAAGGAATATAGGCTTTTGAGAGTTACATTTGGAATATCTAGCGCACCTTACCTGGCAGTGAAGGCATTGCAGCAAACTGCTTGCGATGAAGGCGAATCATATCCATATGCTGCTAGTAGAATCATGACTGACTTTTATATGGATGATCTCATGACGGGTTGCCAGACTGAAGAAGAAGCTGTAAAAATCTATCACGAGTTTAATGAGCTTTTAAATAAAACCGGTTTCACTTTACAGAAATGGACAAGTAACCGAGAAGAACTACTTAAACAAATAGATCTGGATACTGGAAGAAATCTAGAAATAAAAGAAGATGAAACTACAAGAATTTTAGGACTTACCTGGAACCGTAATTCTGATGAATTCCATTACACTGTAAACTTACCTTTTTCAACACCGTCGTCATCGGCACCTGAAACTAAAAGAAGTGTCATATCAGAGATATCACGTTTATATGACCCATTAGGTTGGATCGCACCATGTATAATTACCGCAAAGATCTTCATCCAAAAACTGTGGAGCAGTGGTTTAGATTGGGATGACGAACTATCTGCAGAGCTTCTAGCTGAATGGCAGTTTTACCGTTGCGAGTTACAAAAACTCAATGAATTTAGGATTCCGCGATGGCTGCAAAGAAAAAACAATGATCAAACTGTGGAATTACATGGTTTTTCTGATGCATCAAGTGTGGCGTACGCCGCAGTTGTTTACATGAGAGTTATCGATAGTGAAGGTCAAATAAACTGCAATCTGGTAACTGCAAAAACAAAGGTGGCTCCCATAAAACAGGTTTCAATTCCAAGACTGGAGTTATGTGGAGCAGTTTTAGTTACCAAATTACTGTTAGAAGTAGCTCGAGTTTTGAATGTTCAAAAATCAGACTTACATGCATGGACGGATTCAACAGTCGTTCTAGCATGGTTGAGCGATCATCCGAGTCGGTGGAAAACCTTCGTTGCAAATCGTACATCTGAAATCCTTACTGCCCTCGACTCCACTCAATGGCATTATGTAGACACAAAAAATAATCCCGCAGATATTGCTTCGAGGGGAACAACACCCACATCTTTATTGAATGATTCGCTTTGGAAACACGGACCACCGTGGTTGCTAGCTGACACCATAGCTTATTGCAGACCTAAAGCTATAATGACCAAACTGGAACAGAGATCTGTTAAGGTTCATGCGGCAGAGGTAACCGACAATTCGATTGAATTGATATGGTCCAGATTTTCATCTTTCCGTAAGTTAACCAGGACGTTAGCCTATTGCAGTCGATTTTTGAATTTAAAGGTGACTAAAGCATTACGGACACGGTTACCGCCTTACCTAACAGCTTCTGAAATTGCAGATACCATCCATCGCTGTCTCATGCTCTGTCAAATAGTGTGGTTTGAGACAGAAATAGAGGCAATACGAGCTGGTAAAAACGTTAGCAAAAACAGCGGTCTGATTTCTTTGAATCCTTATTTGGATGATAGGGGCCTCATGAGAGTGGGAGGAAGAATCCAAAATTCTCAGTTAGATGACAATATGAAGCACCCTATCATTGTTCCTTATCAGTCTCATTTGACGAAACTGCTCATATCGGACGCTCACCAACGCGTACTGCACGGCGGGCCACAATTGACATTAAATTTCCTTCGGTCAAAATATTGGATTGTGCGAGGTAAGCAGTTGATTAAAGCTCATATCCACAACTGTGTACCATGTATTCGTCATGCAGCTGTCACAAGAAATCAACTGATGGGGCAGTTGCCGTCATGCAGGGTGACACCTAGTAAACCTTTTCTTCATTCGGGCGTCGATTATGCGGGTCCAATTCAAATGAGAACAGCTAAGGGTCGCGGCCATAAGTCCTACAAAGGATATATATGTCTTTTTATTTGCATGGCAACTCGTGCTGTGCACATCGAAGCGGTCTCTGATTTGACATCTGAAGGCTTTCTTTCAGCCTTTAAACGTTTTGTCGCCAGACGTGGTCACTGCAGTCATCTTTACAGTGACAACGGCACCAACTTCGTTGGAGCTTCAAAGGAGCTTAAGGCAATGTTTCACAATGAATGTGCTTCTCTTCCTCGAGAAATAGCGGCTTTATTGGCCAATAATGGAACAGAATGGCATTTCATCCCACCTCACTCTCCTAACTTCGGAGGTCTGTGGGAAGCTGGGATAAAAAGTACAAAACATCACCTTAGACGAGTTATTGGTGATTCTACTTTGACTTTCGAGGAATTGAGTACAGTTTTGTCACAAATTGAGGCATGTCTGAACTCAAGACCTCTGTCACAGAATAGTGCCAACTCGACAGATCCAAACCCTTTGACACCAGGACATTTCTTGGTCGGTCAGCCACTGGTGATAGCACCAGACTATAACTATGAGCATACGACAGTGAGTAGCTTGAGACGTTGGCAATTGACACAAAGAATGATCCAGGCTTTTTGGAAACGTTGGTCTCAGGAGTATTTAACTATGTTCTTTCAACGACATAAGTGGGCTAAACGTATCCGCGATCCAAAGGTTGGGGATATTGTGTTGGTAAAAGAAGACAATTTACCCCCTGCCAAATGGTTATATGGGAGAGTAATTGAAGTACACCCTGGTGAAGATAATTTAGTTCGCGTAGTTACCCTGCAATGTAAGGATTCCCGAGTCAAACGTCCAACTTCGAAATTGTGTATCCTGCCTGTTAATGATGAATGATTAGTAGAATTATTAGTTAGTTAGTTGTTAATTAGTTGATTAGTATTAGAATATGTAACTTGATTTTTTCTTAACTCTTTCACTCAATACTTTAAGGTAGAAGTTTCTGAATTGTTATTTTTTTGTTCTTATTTTTTTTACTTTATATACAGTCCACTGCGATAGTAATTACAATTAGAATTTATTTTGTTAGTATATTTAAATTTTTAGAAAATGTTTTGATCTATGAATATTGTCATCTCCGATCACCTAGGATTATAGTAATAAATATATTGTTAGAAATGTCATGGTGGGCGGTTTGAAAGGACTCGGTCCTTGGTGGGCGGAATGTTCACGTCTTAACAAACTGTATCACTTTAATTATTGTACAACGATTACACTTGCTTTGCCTAGATGGCGTTGTCTGATTTAAATGCGTGGTATGGTTACGTTTTTGTATTGTCAATAAGTGATTTTGATTAATTTGTAATAAATGTCTTCGTTCTGAGTACATGTGGTTTTATTCGTTAATACATTGGTGTGTTAAAAGTGCTGTGTTGTGCGTGAACAAATATTCTCGACCCTGAAGGCATAGACAATATATTTTTACAAATTAACGATGTTTTTCGAAAAAAGCATTTAGATTTATTTTTAATTGTATTTAAAATTGTTTTAATTTTTACTATGTCTTGGGCAAATTGATTATTTTAAATTTTACTTGATTTTTTATTATGTTATTATTTTCGTGTAAAAAAAATAAACTACCGTTTATTGTAAATACAACTCAAATAGGAAACTATGCTAATGTATTGTTACATTTGTAATGAATAAAAGAAGTAATTTTGTTAAGAAAGTTGTTTTATTAATTTAAACTTTAACAGTAGTAGCCCAGGTAATTATAACTCTAGTCAATTCTTTTAACACTACGTAGCTAAATACTACGCGATAAAGATACGATGTAGCAAAATGTAGCAGCCGTAGACATCACTACGGCGTAGCACTTAATCTAAGACAGACCTTTTACGTATAAATATTTTCCTTTTGAAAAACAATCTTACTAATATTATAAATGTGAATGTTTAGATGGATGGATGGATAGATGGATGTTTGTTTGAAGGTATCTCCAGAACGTGTCAAATGATCTCGATGAAATTTGGCACAGTTGTAGAACTTAGTCTGAAAGTTAATCTTAGTCTGAAAGAACTCTGCCGACGGAGTCACAGACAGCTAGTCATATGTTTTTAAAACCAAATTATCTCTTTCGATTGTTTTATATCATTTTTATATTTTTTACACAGCTGTTTGGCACGACGCCAAGTAAACGCTAACATATGGAAATTAGAACAGTCGTGTTCTATGATGACACAGCATTATTCAAAAAAGGAACAAGTAAATTTTGGCATGAAATAGAAAATACAGATAAATCAAAATCTTACACAAACTGGTGTATTGTTTTGAGTATTAATTTTTTCTAGTAATCATACTAATATTATAAACTAGCTTTTACCCGCGACTCCGTCCGCGCGGAATAAAAAAATAGAAAACGGGGTAAAAATTATCCTATGTCCTTTTCCTGGTTCTAAGCTACGTGCCCAACAATTTTCAGTCAAAGCGATTCAGCCGTTCTTGAGTTATAAATAGTGTAACTAACACGACTTTCTTTTATATATATAGATGCGAATGTTTGGATGGATGGATATTTGTTTGATGGTATCTTTAGAACGGCTCAACGGATCTTGATGAAATTTGACATACATGTAGAACATGGTCTGGAAGAACACATAGGCTACTTAATAAGTTTTTTTTAACTTCGCAAGAATGGAATCGCGGGCGACAGCTTAAAATATTTTTTTTAAATCAAAGCATTATAATAATGAAAAAGTATATTTTAATATTGTTTTAAATATTAGTTAAATTGTTTTATTAGTTGTAGTGCCATCGTTAGGGAAAAACTATATGTAGAGTTACCTCTTATAATCCATTAATCACGTGATGTGATGTAGAACACCCCGTTTCTTTTTTGTGTACAAAGTGCTGTTGAAATTTTCGAAATATCATTAACTTAATCATTAACGTTGTCATCCAGATAACAAGTATACGTGATATATTATTATAGATCTCCCTTCCTGTGATGTTTTGTGATTTGAGATTCACGTGATTAGAACCATCCGTATGGGTAACCATTTATGAAGCAATAAAATAACTAATAAACATCTCTGCGTGAAAAAAATGTTTACTAAATCGTAGCATTACAAATGTATTTTTCCATTCTGGAAAAAAAAAAAAATTAAATATAAAAACTCTCGTAGTAATTCTCAACTTGATTAATAAAAACAAAATGGACGTTTCTTTCGCGAAATGGATCTACGTTTTAAGGTAATATTAAAATGATTTATAAAACCTTCTAAAAGCTCGGCTTATTGTATAAAAGAGAATATCATATTTACATCAAAGACAAATTCAAATAATAACGTAATAATGTTGTATTAAAATTAGAATAAGAGCGTCGGTGGCTCAGGGATTAAGCACTTAACTTTCAATCAGCAGGTCTTGGGTTCAAATCCCGCCATGTACCAATGTGTTTTTTGATTTTCGATTTATATATGTACATTTAACCGACGTTCTTACGATGAAGGAAAACATCGTGATGCAACCTGAACATATCTGGGAAGAAATTCAATGATATGTGTGAAGACAACCCGCACTTGGCCAGCGTGGTTGACTATGACCTAGTCAACTCTAATTTGGGGTAGGCTCCGAGCCCTCAGTGGGGACGTATAGTGAGCTGATGATGATGATGTTTTCAATTTTAGGAAAAATCGGATCAATTTTTTCAGGGAAATCTCCGAAACAATTGATCCGATTTTGACGGGAAGGTAGCAACTGTTGCATGCTGGCATATATAGGCTATTTTTACACTACGCTGAAAAGTCGCGGCCGATCTCTACCCTACATTAATACTAATAATATTGTAAAGGGGAAAATTTGACTGTTTGTTTGCATTGAATAGACTCCGAAACTGAACTGATTTGAAAAATTCTTTCATTGTTGATAAGCTACACTATCCCTTGATGACATAGGCTATGTTTATTATTAGATTTTTTTTTAATTCCACACGAAACAAGTCGCGGCAAAATAGTTAAAATATAACAGAAAGATAAAGCTTTATTCGTAAATTAACGGTAAAAATCAAGATTATTAAGTCATAAAAAAACAACTCGTAAGTAGAAACTTATTACAAAGGAAGTTGATGTTACTACATAGCTTACATTTACGTAATGTACTCGCAGTAAATCCGAGATATCTCATAAAAGCCGACTCTTTGCTCAATAAATAGACTCGCTAACTTTTATAGCACCTAATAAATTGGAAACAAAAATAATATAGAAAAGTTTCCGCAAGTCAGATTATATTTATTCCAAATGATGTACTTTTAAATAAATGATGAGATGAAATGATCGGCATCGGTGGCGCAGTGGTTAAACTTCGAACTTGTTATTCACAGGTCCGGATTCGATTTCCGCTATGTAACTATGTGAAGTATTCTTAGAATATTGTGAAGCAAGCAAGCAAGGTTATGTGGGATTTGACCCACTAAAACCCCCTCGGTGGCCAAACTCAAGTGCAAAATGAAGAGGATTCCGGGATCTCCAAGGAATGCACCGGAATCCTCAGCACAGCTGCACATATCTAGGTAGGAATTCAAAGACTTACGGTGAGATCAATCGACAATGGGCCAGCGTGGTTGACTAAAGCCTAGATACCAATAATATAGAGAAGAGTCGAACTCTGATAGTGGGTTTATAAGCGTTATTCTACAGAAGAAAGTGAAAATCTCTAGAAGTGAATAATCTGGTTGGTTTAATTATTTAAAGTTAAAAATTTCTGCAATCCTATTTTAAAAAGAATTCTAACTGCGATAACTTCGTACAAATGGCACATTATCAAAGATTAATATGCAATTAAGAAAGGAAAATATCATATTCTTTTAATTTAGTAACTTTTACATAGAGCATAGTATAAAATAATCTGCACTAAAAATTAATCTTAATAAGTCATAATACTCTGTGACAAAGATAACTTAATAATATATACCACAATAATAATAGAAATCAAAGAAATAGGCTAATCAAAAATATAACATTCGCTCAATACTAGACTACTCAAAAGCAATACCGAAGTATCAGCACCACTTAATCGTATATCCCACAATTATAACAAAATTTTTAAGCAAACTAACATTGACATCTTTAGAGATTCAAGTGTGTAAAAAATAAAAGTTAAACTGTGTTAAAGTTAACACAGTTTAAATATATAAAAAAAAAAAAAAACAAGTAATAGTAATAAGTATAAGTAATTTAGCAAGTAAGTTTAGTATAGTAAATGGTTAAAAAAAAAAATAATTAAGTTAAATTATATGTATTTATAAGTAAGCAGGAACAAACAATGTAGCACAGGGATATTAATAAAAAAAAAAAAAAAAAAAGATAACTAAAACCTGTGCAGGAAAGAGTACGGACCAAGCGTCTGTAGATGTAAAAATATTAATAAAAAAAAAAAAAAAGTTTAGGTCAATCACCTTAAGAGTATTTATTATGTTATTTATCTTATTTACTCATTTACTATGTAAAAGTTTGCTGTTTTTATAATGTTGTTATAAAGTTGTGTTAGCCTTTAAGTGACATCTGTGTCGGTTGCCTTGACGACACGGCACAACACACGCTGGCGGAGTGCCAGGCTTGGTCGGCACAAAGGCAGGACCTCATGGCCGTAGTTGGGGAGGACCTCTCCCTGCCGGCCATAGTAAAAGTCATGGTGGGATCCCACGACGCATGGCATGCCGTGCAGGGATATTGCGAGGAGGTCATACGCCTAAAAGAGGACGCGGAACGAGCTAGGGAGGCGTCCAGTCAGGACCCCAACCGGAGCCGCCGCAGAGGGGGGAGGAGGAGAGCGTTCGCTCGAACCCTGCCACCCTGACAGCACTCGAGTGGCGAGCTAGGGGGAAGCTCGTCACTCTGAGTTGATGAGGAAGCGCTGGTTTCCCGCGCGCGCACGATGCACGATGACTGCAGCGGAGGCGTCAGCCAATCACCACTGGGGAGTGTGATGAATGCTATAGCGTGCCCACACCCTGGTGCTCGGTGAGCTGAGGGAAACAGTGGGGTTTTAGTCGGTAGTCTTCTGTAGGAGGGAGTCCGACATAACCACCGCGCCTTTCCCCTCTAGGGCGCGGTGGTATGCGTAACGCATTTCCCCACTATAAAAAAAAACCTTTAAGTGACTTTAAATGACAAAATGTACTTTGATATAAACATTTTTTAATTAATTTTTATCTTTCATGTAATATGTTGGCTTCCTAAAATAAAATAAATAAAAAACATTTGTAGCACCCCTTGTATATGTATTTACATCGATAAATCCTGTTATTATTTTAATGGCTTTATAATGACTAACAAAATACTCGCTTAATTATTTCCTTTGATATTTAGTTATTAACGGTCGAATAACTTACTTTAATAAATTAAAAAGCCTCCTTTTATAAGCCGTAATTTGATGTCGTTACGATGGCGTTCTTTTTTTTAAATTTTTGGTCTCAATAGTGTGACCACACAAAATAATATTTAAAAACCTTTGCTTTATTTATTGAAATACAAATGCAATTTCTGCTGATATGATTATTTTCATATTGTAATATTCATTAACTATAATTAATTTATATATATTTAGATAATAATTATAATTATTACATCCTCAAATAATAACTTAAATACTGTTACTGAATGTTACTGCTTTAAAATCTAAGGAAGTATTAAAAAAGATTTTAAATCATTTTACAAAATTAATAGCAGTTGCCATTAGCTTAGTCAGTGCGGAATTAAGAAATCTAGTAATAAATAAAGCCTATATCATCCGAGGATAGTGTAGCTTCCTAACAATGAAAGATAATATCAAATTGGTTCATTGGTTTCGGAGCCTATTCGATGCAAACAAGTATAGTATAGATGTCCTAATTTTTTATGGTTACCCTACACTGTTAATGAAAAGAAATTATCAGGGTCGGTAATTTCCCCGCCATCATGACCACATTAGCGCACCATTTGTTACCATTAAATATCCAGCAAGTCATTCGTCACAACATAAATCACAATCACAGACTATAAATATGTACACAGAACATTATTTTCCCTTTAAACACAATAATAAAACTCTGCTTAAGTTTTTGTGGTCATAATAGTCAAACTTGGTTGGTTGGTCCTAAAATTTAGGTTGTAAGATGTGGTTACCTTTATATTATTTTCTTTCACACTTGATTGTTGCTTAATTTAAGCTAAAAAACGATTTTTTCAGCTTATGATAAAGGTGTATTGAGGCTTTACAACTAGGTAATTTTAACGGTTGGTCTACACTAATGTAACATTTGTAAAAAAATATAGTATCCCTCTCGTTAACGTACAAAACAACTTAACAGATTTATGATGCAATGTCATATTTTACTCAAGTGTGGCGAGTATCGTGTTGCGCGCGCTCCGTACACGCAACGTTGCATCGTCGACGCATGTCGTCTATTCAATTAGTACAGATGTAGCGACTAAATGCCATCTGTATAGATTTACTCCGCCATTTTAAAAGTAGTAGCGACTTTTCTCACGACTATCTTGAACAACAAGTTGAGAGCGACTGCCGTTGGCGATGAAAGAACAAAATGTCGACAACTTTTATCTGTGCACGAACCTCTATCATAATGTCTTAAGTAATTTGCTTAGCGACTTAAATCGCTGGGTTTTGAAGATTTATTTTGCCTTTTGTAGAAGGTCCTCATAACAAAGTTTATCTCCCGTTTATTATAATTTCATTAAAACTTAAAGCGAGTGACTGAAAACTGAAATGAATTGAACATTTGTACGAAAGCTGAAAAGGCTTAACGTTACCACAAATTGCAACGACTCACCGACGACTATACAAAGTTGATAATTACGTTCCCATTTTAGCTTCAAGTTTCCTTTATTATCCAAGTTGGAAGATTATTAAATTTTAATAAACTAACTTAAACATATCCTAGTTAATTTTGATTAAGGTAATTTCTGAAGCATAATCAATGTTGTAAGTAATAAGTAAGTTGATGCCGGAGTCCTAATTTTAGTCCTCTTCCCCTTTCCACCCTTTTCTTATAAAGGAAATGATGGGAATGGGAAGATTTGTCAACAGAGGGGACGCAAGGAGAAAAATTCTCTTTCTGTCCGTCCCCTTCTCCGTTGATTAAAGGTAGGTAATTTCAATTGCAGATTTCTATGTGCATCGGTCGCTATTTTAGCAAAATCAGGTGGTCAAAAAAAAGAATGTTTCTTTTCCGGGTCTGTGTACATAAGATTCAGCTAGTATCATAAAAATTATTATATTAAAGCAAAATTTAGCTAAAGAGCTTTTGAAAGCACTATATTAAAGTGTAATAAAGTACAATTTCATTTTAAAAGACAGCTATTATTTACATTGTTCTGTACTTCATTGTATTTTACTATTTGAAACTATATTGTAACCAATAGAAGAGAACTTAGTTGTCAACTTTTTGTGCTACAAACTTTCATCTTTCGTCTTTATTATCTACTAGCTATCGCCCGCGACTCCGTCTGTGCGGAATTAAAAAAAAAATTAGTAAGTTGCATATGTGTTCTTCCAGAGTATGTTCTACATCTGTGCCAGATATAATCAAGATCCCTTTAACTGATCCGGAGGTAACTTCAAACAAACATCCATCAAAACATTCGCATTTATAATATTAGTAAGACAAGCGGACGATAACGACTTCGTCAACGCAGAACTTGAAAAATTTCCTTTAAAATAGTCACAGTCAGATGTCTATGTCGTTAACAGTCCGATAAGGTTCTTGTGGCACTTTTTAAATTGACAGTGTAATTATATTTCAGTTATATCTACCGGGTCAAGTAAATTTTTTGGTCTATAACTGTTTTTTTTATTTGAGAACATTTTTTCATCTGAACACGCGTCATATGTAACACGACAAATTAAACAAAAGTATTGTGATATATTTAAAATATATTCATTAAACATGTCATGTCATACGACGTCTGGGAATTCATAAACATCATAAATCATGTCTGTATGTCTGACATTTCACGTTTTAATTTAATTTTTTTAACGGTAGCAAAAAAAATTGTACGTGAAAACACAAGAACATGTAACATTCCTTCACATCTTTTCAGCATGACCTAGTCTAGTCGTGATCTGTGGTAGGTTATTTAATCCTAGGACAGAATTAGTTGCCCTAGGCGTATAATATAAAATTTATTTTCAAATAATTTTCACCATTAAATTATTTTTTATAAAAGTACTTTTCATTAAATTTTCTTATTTTTTGTCTATTAGTAAAATAAATGCTAAGTGAAATAAAGATAGAGATGGCTATTTATTACTCTCGATGTCAGCACCACTTTGTTATGTATGTCACCGATGGATTGTTAACTTCGTTAATTTGTAATCGAGCTAGGAATATTATATATGACAAGTGAATAAATTATTTTTTACTATTTATATATTGTCGAATCCAATTTCATTAATAAACTTATTTGTTATACATTTTTAAATTTACTGTTATATCTAAGAAACATTAACGGATAATAATGCAAAACATTATAAAAAATTTAAAGCTGTCAATTCGAGATTACAAACTTGCAAAAAAACACCAATGAAATTATCACAAACAGTTATCAATTTATATTGTTTTTAGGTAATTCAGAGACTGGCGACCTCTACTATCAATCGGTCACATATCTAACAAAAAATAAAAGCACTTAAGCCTATGACGATTCCACACAACGATACAATCTAAATTGCATTTCCACTGAATATAGCAACGTATCCATTCACAAACGTGAAACGTGTGACGTGTTTTTACGTACAAAGCGTTATCTTTTCCTAGTAGTGTTGTACGTCAAAAAAAGTAAAACGATAAAAGGTAAACTTTTGTATAAGTAATCATGTGTTTTAACTAACGTAAACAGTTGTAGAGCCCGCATTAACATCTTTTGCACGAATGGCACGCTCGATTAATGTAATACCACGACCACACAAAAGACAGGCATCTAATGGAATTAATTCCACGTTTCGTTTGTTAAGTGTGTTTGGCGTTCACCTAATTTTAGTCCTCTTTCGCTTAACAACCTTTTTATAAAGTAGCAATAGGAAGGTGGATTTGGCAGGGAAGAAATATATCCACTTTCTGCACATTCCTTTGTCAATGCAATTATGAGTATTTGCTAGTAAAGAGATGGAGTATCTCTCTCGCTCTCACTCTAGGTGCCGGAATGGAGGTTGGCCGTCAGTTCAGTAAACTTTTGCCGGTCTTGTGCCAAGCGAAATAAAATGTTCCACGCTGGCAATATTCGTCCACTCCTTGATATTACGCAGCCACGATTTCTTTCTTCGTCCAGTGCGTCTTTTGCCTGCAATTTTGCCCATCATAATAAGTTGGAGAAGGTCGTATTCCTAGATAAAGTATGAAGTTGTTAAAATTATTAATAAAGTGAGTATTGTCGGTTTATTAAAAAAAAATTACGCCGAAGCAAAAATTTTCTTCGTCCAACTGTCAAGAGAGCTATGAAATGTTAGCGAATTCAAATAAAGTAGAACTTTTCCATGACTGGCGTAACTTTTGATACTGAACGATGCGAGCTTGTTGGTTTTATTTATTTAATATTTAAAAAAAATGTCTATGGCATGAAGATATTATGAGGTTTCAAACACATTTTATGTTTTAATGAGTCTAACATTATGTAGTCAACGACGTTTATTTCCTACCCATTTAGCAGTCATTTAACTGTTTACATGTTTAATGGTTCTTATGGTGAAAGTTTGCTGCGATCCTAAGTGGGAAGTGAATTAAATTCTTTGACTGTTCACTTTACAAATCTTACTTAACCGCCACCAAGCACTCGGTTTTATAAATCTCGCTTTTTATTCTCTTGGATTTCATAGTACTTTGGCCTCGTGAGAAGCATGCAGTATTGAATGCTACCATATTTCCCAAGAGAGCTATATGTAAGGGAGAGATTACGATGCAAGTCTTGTAGAGTCTCGAATATTTATATAACCGTGAAGTGATGTTTTTAAAGAATATTTTCAAGTGAAATAATTTGCCTTTTTTATTGAGAAGACAGAAATACACGGAATCGTTTTTTTTGTAGTTTTATTTTTATGAATAAAAAACCAACAAAAGAACATAACTCTACTATGTTGTTTAAGTAGTAGTAAGTAATTGTTACATCAAATTTGCAAAGTACCCAAAAAAAAAAACGAAAAAAATAGATCTCTGAAAGGACTGGACTAAAAAATAGTAATCAAACTAAGAAACTTATTACAAAAACAATATATATAATAGTTTATTAATGGCAAATTACTTGAAGTTATTTAAACTAGTAGAGTTTACTTATAGAGTGTATTTTTTCAATATAGAAGCTTTTAAAAAAACCGGTTAAACACAAAAATAAGAAAATTATAAAGCAATGAACCATAAGAAAAAATAATGACGTTTGTTGTTTTTTAAATAGACGAGAAATTATTAAAGTACATAAAAAATCTTTAATACCATTAAGAAAATTGGAGAGTCTGTTATCGAAAAAAAAAAATCCTTATTCGTGAACATAGTACATTTGTGAGCTTATATAGCAAAATATATAAAAACTATTTTTTAAATTCTTGTCCATCTGTCTGTTCGCAAGGCCGCGTTTGTTGCTACTAATCTCCGAAACGGCGACTACTATTATAAATGCGAATTTTTGGATGGATGGATGGATGTTTATTTGAAGGTAACTCCTGAACGGCTTAACCGATCTTGATGAAATTTAGTATAGATGTAGACCATAGTCTTGAAGAACACATAGGTTACTAATTTTTTTTTTTAATTCCACACGGACGGAGTCGCGGGCGACAGCTAGTTTTAATATAAAAATGTGAAAATTAAATACACAAGAATGGGAATACAAATTTCATACTAATGAAGTCGAGCGCAAACAACAAGTAAAAAGAAAAATTCATTAACGTTAAAATGCTGGAAAGAAATCCTGTTAACGTTACATATGACTAGGCACGAGATAAAAAAACGCAAACCGGAGCACAAGTTATTAAGTTCTAAGTTGCAAGTTGAAACTAAATCGGCTTATTATGTCGACTTATTCTCACTTAACGAGCTAAATCTAGCTGAAAACATTCTGCGTATTATTCAAAAGATTTTAAAAGCAAAGAGTTGAAGCTAATTAAAAAAAGAGAAAAGTAAAAATTAAAAAAAAGAAATGCATTGAATATTCAAGCCTAAAATTATACAAAACTTTGTATGTTTACTAGAATAAATTGATTAATTAATTATTAAATAATTAAATTATTGAATCATTAATTATTAATTATTAAACTGTTAAATTTAATTAATTAATTATTTCCACAACCATTTACAATTATTTTATTAATATGTTTCTTGCATCGAAATTAAAAATAGAATCCATGGATAATGAAAACTAACTCTCACTATGAATACCTTATCTTTTAATCAAATTAAAAGACACGAGAAAGGAAACTGAAATACACGAAAAAGATAAATTTAAAAAGATATGGACAAAAAAACGAAACTATATCAAGATCTTGCGAAATGAAAATCTATATCTGAAAAAGAAGTTACTTCATTGAGTTATGATCGAAATTGTCTTTCCACTGTTATGAATTCAGTTTAATTCTACGGAAGACGATCACCATCTTTTCTTTATCCTACTCCAGGCTTTCAATCGATCCAACTATCTTCCTTCATTTCCATTGTCCCTCCATTCTTGATCATGTAACCTTTTACGCAATCCATCCATCCTTTTAAAGCAAATGTTGAGACGAACTAACAGCCACTAGATTTCGCCAAAAATACGAATTGATTATTACCTTTAGACATGTGCATTTGCAAATACGTTGCCTAACTTTAATCAAAGGATGAAGGGACTCATAGAAATAGTATATTTCTCCTTACTATCCATCCCCTCTTCTGTCGAACCCACCTCTCCTTCTCATCCTTCAATTTAAGAAAAAGATAGTAAGGGGAAGAGGACTAAAATAAGATAGATTAGATAAAGATATATCCGGAACGGCTCAACAGATCTTTATGAAAATAGGCATAGATGTAGAACATAGGCGGGAAGAACACATAGGCTACTGATAAAGGTTTTTTTAATAACGCGCGGACGGAGTCACAGGCGACAGTTAGTTTTGAATATGTTTTCTAAGAGCTCTCTTTGATCAGAATTGTTACAAACGAGTCCCTCGTGCGTGTAACTTATTAGTCGTAAAATTGAGTCGCGGTTGTGCTCAGAAGTGATAAATCAAAGTGGCAATTAAGTCACGGTTCAGAGCTGCGACTCTTGTACACAGTTTCCCTCGGCGCGACAACTCATTGGGTATTTAGTAAAATTTGATGTAATAGTGATTTTATAATGTTAATAAACGTCTTAATACTTCGAATAAGTTATTTGCACATTATACTAATATTATAAATGCGAAAGTTTAGATGGATGGATGTTTGTTTGAAGGTATCGCCGGAACTGCTAAACGGACCTTGTTGAGATATGTTACAGATGTTGAACAAATTCTGAAAGAATACATAGGCTACTTATTAAGTTTCGTCCGCGGACGGAGTCGTGGGCTACAGCTAGTACATAAATATATTTTGACTGACGCCCACGCTTTATACTAGTATTTGTTTAACCTTCTATTTCCATAGTTCAATTGGTTTACTAACATATCTTTTATGTAAGAAAATGATTTAAAATTTAACCAAAACTTAGTCTTTGTTAACTAAATCTTATGCTTTATTTGAACCCACAAACATGGTATTCACAGACACACATATATCTTTAACTACTAGGCTATTGGCGCTTCAAAATGTATGTATATAATGAGTTCAAAATGAAATCTCGTAGATTTCGGCAAACTCTCAACTAAAAGTATTATCTTAACGCTGTATTGTCAATTAGTTCTTAATCTAAATTGTAGAACAAACTCTATTTAAACTTTGCTTAAACGTTAAACTTCGTTAAAATGGACAAAGCGTCTGACTTCAGAATACAAATTACACGACGTTCTTTGACTCTACACAAGCCTACAAAGCTATTTGATTTTTCACGTCTATGTAGAAATCTATCTTTTTTGTCAATAATCTTAGAAATATTATAAACTAGCTTTAACCCGCGACTCCGTCCGCGCGAAATAAAAAAAATTCACACAAGATAAAAAAGTTCCTATGTCCGTCTCCTAGTTCTAAGCTACCTCCCCATCAATTTTCAGCAAAATCAGTTCGACCGATCTTGAGTTATAAATAGTGTAACTAACACGACTTTTTTATATATATAGATGCGAATGTATAGATGGATGGATCGACCTTTGAAGGTATCTCCGGAAGGGCTCAATGGATCTTTATGAAATTTCGCACTAAGCTAGTTCTCAAATAAAAGCCGAAAAGGAGGAGGTATAGCAAATAAAAACTATACTTCAATGGGCATGTTCAAATGAAGTACTAACATGAAAATATTTTGGTAATCATTTTAGTAATATTATAAATACCTAAGTTAGGATGAATGTAAAACTACAAGCCAGTTAAAAAAAATCTAGATCCGAATTGAAAGTAACTAGAGATAGATATAATAAAAAATTATTAATGTAACAAAATTAAATATAATTTATCTTTATGTAAAATATATAATATTTTGTCTCATTTATAACATAATGCTTAAGTAAGAATATTTAAATGAGAGACTTGACAAAGCTCTCGATATGTAACCTAGATAAAATTAAAAACAAGTTCGTTATAAAGCCAGTATCACACGAACATAAGAGATAAAAATATATATTTCTGAACTAATGGCCTCTTCACACAACACTTGAGATCTTCTGTCAAGTGACTTGTATCTACTCTAGAATCTGAACGTGTTAAGGGAATTTATATTTTTTAATTTTTGTATTTTTTTTTTGTTCTCGACACATATCATATAAAACAGCAAGGCAAACAGTAAGTCAGAGGAATAGGCAGGGAGAGACAGACTACGGATATTTGACGTGGCTTAGAGACATCTCTCTCTCCATTCCCATATTTATTTATTTACGCATCACGCACTTTACGTTATTCCACCAATCTGAACGGACTCATACCGTTTGGAATGACCTTGACAATTACCATTTATTTATTTTTGCCTACCATTTATTTTCACGTAACTTCTGAAACATTCAATTGAAACAAACGTTAACAAATCATAATCTTACTAATATTATAAATGCGAAAGTTTATATGGATGTTTGTTTGAAGGTACCTCCAGAACGGCTCAACAGATCTTGATAAAGTTTGGCACAGATGTAGAACATAGTCTAGAACAACACATAGGCTACTTATTAAGTTTTTTTTTTAATTCCTCGCGTATGAAGTCTTGTAAACTTCCTTCTGCTCCATTGTCAAAAAAGGCAGCAATCAAAGAGGAGTGCCAACTTATGAAACATCAGTGACCTTGATATTTGATTACGGCCAGTTTGAAAAGACTGCTACGACGAAGTAATTTTTTCAAATTACAAAAATACTTGTCTCTTATCATCTTTATTGCAATTAAATTGTTTAAACTTTCGTGAGCCATAATAATAAATTAATTAAGAACAGCTTAACTCACGTGTGATCGTCAGGTGACGGCACCGACTACGTCTGTCGCGACTCGCACACTGTCGCGAGATGCGACGCGAAGTCCTCAAAATAAACATTCGATCTGAATATGGACTCCCGACGGGTCCGAAACTAGTCGGTGCCGTCACCGATCGATCACACGTGAGTTAATTAATTAATCTTTATTGCAACTTAAAGTGACATGTGACAAGAAACAGTAATGACAAAAGATGTACTTTACTTATAAAGAAAATATACAAGCTGATAACATATCTTTTACGTGAAATATCATAAAAAATATTTATATTTACCTGCAACCAAATAACACTGCAATGTGGCGAGAAAAGTTCCATCATATGCAATTTTGTTATCAAGATATTTTATACTTTATTCTCACAGCACAAGATTTATTTTAAATTGAAGTGTTTTTATGAAAAAGATATTACGATAAAAGGAACGCATAAATCGGCTTCCAGGAGCGGATTCTAATAAGTTACTCTGTGGAATTGAGTATGTTATAAGTCTTAAAATAAATTTTTATAAATGCACCTCTGGAATCAAGTCTTCAGTGGGTTGTTCTAAAGGTTTGTTTTACAGTGAATACATTATTTCACTAATACACAGAAGAATTGCATTTATTTTCAAACAAGTTATCGCCTGGGACTACGTCTGTGCGGAATTAAAAAAAAAACATAATAAGTAGCCTAAGTATTCTTCCAGATTATGATCTACATCTATGCCAACATTAATCGAGATCGGTTGAGCCGTTCTGAAGATAACATTAAACAAATATCCATTCATCCATCCAAACATTGGCATTCATAATATTAGTAAGCATTAATAAGATTTTTGCACACCTTTCTTGTTACAATTCCAAATAATATCGAGGCTTAGGATAGTGCATGGTTTATTTCAATAGTTGGATTGCAGAATTTGAACCCACCACCAAAATTTCGGCGGTCAGAACCCTTGAACATTAGGCTATTGCCACTTGGTACTATGATATACGAGTGCGCACAATTACATAATTCAGTTGAAAAAATTACCTTTATATTAAAAAAAAGTTACAGCAAAACTTTTGTTCGGATGACAAGAGTGTATTGTTTACCTATACGCATAGTCGAAATTATTGTTTATTTTAAATTAATTATAATATTCGTGATATAAGTGAAACAATAGCAATTGTTGCACTCATGTAGGTTAATTAAAGGTTCTTGATATTTTTACGCCACTGAATCAAGTGTTGTAGTGGTTTGTTTTTTTTACTTGATAATTAGCTGTCGCCCGCGCCTACGTCCGCGCCAAATTAAAAAAAATAATTAGTAGCCTATGTGTTCTTCCAGAGTATGTTTTATATACATATCAAATTTCATCCAGATTCGTTGAGGCTTTCTGCAGAAACTTTCAAACAAACACCCATCCATCCATCCATCCAAACATTCGCATAAGTAAGAAGTAAGATTAGTAGTACTAATTTTAAAATACATTAGACGAGTTGTCCTTCACAACCGCAACTTCGCTACAAGTATCAAGTTTACAAAGCGTTCTATACTTTAAGAGAACATTCGGTTGTTATTTGTTTTTGGCCGAGTTCTCTGAACACAAGTCGGCCGAAGAGATAAGGAGTTCTTGTGGTATCTATTATCTTTGTTTGTGTTGATCTTACAAACAAATTCAATATACGTTGGTTATGTATTCATATAAAACAACGACGTGAAGCAAAATTTGAAAATCAATTTAACCAAGCTCTTGAGAAGAGCAATTAACTTGACACGGAAGCGGTAGAGCAATTTATTTTCACCCTTGAAAAATTACGTAGCCGTAGTCACACTCGTAGAAATAATCGTAGACTTTATCGTAGACTATGTCGTAGACTTAATCGTAGACATATTGGTATTCGTAGAACTAGACATTTATAAAACAACAACGTCGAAACACATTGTTCGATATTCAAATCACCTTTCGTTATATAAAATAAAAGCATATATAAAAGTAACATCACTATATAAAAGGCTATATATCTTAATTAAACTATTCCATATGTGTATATGTATGTAAATCATCATCATCATCATCATCATCAGCTCACTATTCGTCCCCACCGAGGGGCTGTCAACCACGCTGGCCAAGTGCGGGTTGGTGGACTTCACACATATAATTGAATTTCTTCTCAGATATGTGCAGGTTGCATCACGACGTTTTCCTTCACCGTAAGAACGTCGGATAAATGTACATATGTAAATCGAAAAACACATTGGTACATGGCGGGAATCGAACCCAGGACGTGCAGATTGCAAGTCAAGTGCTTAACCCCTGAGCCACGGACGCTAGGTAAATAATAATTATTAATACAGTATAGACATCATCAATACCGATTATGGAGATAACATTTGGCACACATTCGATCCATCAATAACCGATTAATTGATTTATAACGTGTCAATATCGATGTTAATCTTAAATTAAAAACAACTGATGTTTACTTGTTTAGTAGAATACTAAATGTATTAGTTCAAAAAATATTTTTAGCTTTAGTTAAACACGTGTTTTAAATCTTTAAGCGGCGCTGATTTATATAATTGACTAGCTTTTACCCGCGACTCGAATAAAAAATAAAAAATAGAAAACGGGGTAAAAATTATCCTTTGTCCGTTCCTTGGTTCTAAGCTACCTGCCCACCAATTTTCAGTCAAATCGATTCAGCCGTTCCTGAGTTATAAATAGTGTAACTAACACGACTTTCTTTTATATATATAGATATCAAAGTGGTTTTATGTTCAACCATAAATTAGTATCACCACAACGCTTTCGGTATAAGTACTCCATTATTTATTGGTCTTTACCATGATTTGTCAAAAATCCGCGCCGTGCGCTAGTCACGGTATAAAAAGTCGACGTCTGTTTAAGCTCAAATGTATTTGAAAAACTGTCTAAATTTTCTATGGTAAGGCTATAAATTATTTACTAGTATTTATGTTTCTAATTGAGAATTGAAAAGGTTGGCAATCCACGGGGTCAGCAAGAACTAATCACAGTACGATATGCAATCTACCTAGGCAAATTACAAAGTGCCGGCGTTCTGCATATCACGTTTCAATGATAGATATAAAATTAATCAAACTATATTAAAAAGACAACAATGATCTTTTGTTTTAAAGTATCACTTTAGTTTAAAGTTTAAACGAACACAATGTTTGTAAAGAGCTCGTTAATAATGAGTGGGTCCTTTCCACTGAGTGCCGGCCAGAGGGTAATCGTATTCGACATGCAAATGAAACCAACGCCCAAACGACAACACTCACTCTGTCTCTCCGCTCACGGGATTTTCATTTAATCGCAAACGATAATTCGTACATGTTTAATACTTTATTTAAATATCTATAGTAAAAAGGTACAGTCAGATCCATTGTCGGTATACCATTTTAAATTACTTACAAAACAGTTTTGGTAATACATATTTAAGGGTAAAAACACACGTCATTGGAGAGTTGAAGCACAATGACTCCGCTGGCTCCAGCACTTTGAAAGAATGGATGATGTTCGGGTGTCAAACGCGTATACTTTTAACTTCAGGTCGCTGCGTGACCTTAATTAGTTAAGCTCCGAGTACTTTAAACGTTGGGTTTCAACTACCGCACATGTATTTTTTTAAGAGACAACGCGAAAGATAACATTTGGAACAGCTACTAAGAAATAAGCAACTTTTATGTCACATGTAAAGGGTTACATTACAACATCTTACTACAAAAAACTTGAAATACTTTTAAATATCTTTGGTATTTCAGATTCGCTATGCTATATAACTTAATATAAAAGGAGCTTCTTCATGCTCATAAAAGTTTAATGGAATCTGCCCGAAGGCTTCCATTCGAGTCGAAGTCATTCGAGTATCCACTTTTCTCCAATAGCGACTACAAAAGTTTTATAAAGCTTTTAGGTTTTCGTTTTCATAAATTTATTGAATAAATGTAATGAAGTTTTTATTCATCTATTAAAAAAATACAATCTATAGTTATATTATAAATTATAAAGATGAAAAAAATGTATTTTTGGTACGTAACCAATAAACTTAAAAACTAATGGACCGATTTCAAAAATTCAATTGCTATTAGAAAGCTAAGTTATTACTGAGTAACATGGGCTATATGTAATTACTAGATTTTTTTTCTCATGGACGAAGTCGCGGGCAAAAGCTAGTATTAAATATTAAAGTAGCACATTAAATTTCTTACTGAGAAGTAATTTTAATTTTGTATTTTAATACTTGATGCAAAATAAATTAACTTAAAAATAACGAGGTCTGTAAGTTCATTCATTTGATTACTAATTTTATTTGAATGTAGATGGCGTTATTTTTAATTTTATCAAAGTGTATAATGAAATAATTTCTTACTTTCCGTCGTGTTAGTATAAAATTAGCAAAGCTTTTCTATTTACATTTTTATTCTTTAAATAAATTTTAATTAAAATCATTTATAATGTGAACCTAAAAATATTTGAATTTAATTTAAAAAGAAATGAAAAGTTTTCTCAAAATTGCATAAAAACTTGGAAAGTTTTGAAGGGGAAAATTAATTAACGCCACTTAAGTTTGAAAATATTTGACTTAAAAGGCGTTAAGTTATGCGGAAACACACAAGTTGAGTTTACCTAGGCAGCCAAGTAAAGAAAAAGTAAGAGCAAGCTACTACGTAAGATATAGTTATATTAAAAATATATATAATGCATTCGAACTTTACTCGAGTAAGAAAAATTATTTTTGTTACGGCATTTTTTCGACGAGTCTAACTCAATCTTATTTCTTACTTATATTATAAATTGAATTGTTTAGATGGATGGATGGATGGATGGATGAATGCTTCTTTGAAGGTATCTCCGGAAAGACTCAATCAATTTGGAACTAGATAAATTTTGGAACAGTTGTATAACATAGTCTGAAAGAACACATAGGCTACTTACTTTTTTTTAATACGGCGCCGACGGAATCGCAGGTGACAGCTAGTTTTTATATATATTCAATTTTAAAACACTCGTACAAAACATACAATCGTTCCTCTTACTCTTAAAAATACAAAGCTAACTGAAAAACAAAAAAAACTTGAGAGGTGTCAAGGGACACCCGGATGGAACGAAGTTCCTTTCGATTAATTAGTGAAGTAACCAATGTTTATTCTATGAATAAAAAACTTAAGTCTTCACAAGAAGTACATTTTATTTCTATGAATTTTCGTTATATATTGTCACGTCGTTGCCATGGTGAAGTAGCGCTCATTCGTCGTTAACATACTTACTATAGCAAAAAGTGTCGTGACAACTTTTCGTAAGAATTTAATATTATAAGGAACTTGGTTCCAAAAATATACTGTTATTCATTTCCTTTAAACTTTCAATGAGTACAGTTAAAATTATCCGATATCCTTAAACCTTCAACAACTGCAAATGGGACTAAAAATAAAATATTTAATACGTATTTTCAAGTGGCATATGTCTCTACATAACAATTGTCACTTGGCTACAATATTTTTAATCCCAATAAAACAGGAAACGAAGCTTCAAGAGCCTCGCAAACAAACGCGTTACAACGAATTAATTCCATTTGAAAGTTTATTTGCTCATGCAAATTTTCATTAAACAAATTCTGATGGAAATTCATTTAAGCCTATAAAATTTAATAACACCATACTTTTATTGAATTATTCACAAAGTGAACTTCCAAAAGGAATTTATAATGTCCCTTTAATTCGTTTACCGTTGTCTATTACGTAGTCTTTCTAAATTTTATTGATGACTTTCGCATAAAACTCAACGCACCTGCAATTGCGAGTTTGAAAAAAAAAAATTTTTTTTATATATTTTAAAACTTAATCATTAATTTTATCGGTATGTAATATGAAAAACTAAAAAAAAAAATTCAATTAATTACAAGTGTTTAAAAATTAAAGCACTGTACTTATTATCTCTGTATACTACTACGAGTAAAAACTAACATAATGACGTCACACGCGCTCGTATTTGTTCGGGAGTTGTCGGCGCGTCTTCGGTACTGGATTCAAAAATTAATTTTTATTTTGATATAACTTTTTAGTTATTGCCAAAAAAAAAATTGTTTTGCTATAAAACTTATAGATGATCTTTCTATTTTTCAAAGAAAAAAAAATTTCAAACACTCAATTGCGCATGTCTATAGGAAGCGGTCGCTCCGCTATATTAACGAATCAGGTGGTCGATTGCTCGTTTACTATCTTACGATATAATAAAAAAAGGTTTATGAAAATAATAATAGCTTAATTAAAAAAAAGAAATCGTAGTCTGATGAAAGCAATCAACGATTTTAATGCAATGACATGTAAAATATTGTAATTAGTACTGAACAGTAGAAGCGAAGTCCAATCATTATAGCAGTTAATTGCATTTCCACTGGCGGTTATGTTAATCTGTTGTTATTTATTACATAAGAGTACCACAACATATGATACAGGTCGTTTTTGCACGACATTATGTTATGCAGTGATGTGTTTGTATGTGAGTATTGATGTGTTATTTGTTCGTCTTATTTAATAGTCTGTAACATTAACAGAAGATAAGACTATACTGTTCGTAAGAAACGGGATTCTTACCACGATTAGGTTGTTTGAGCTCCCGATATTTCGGCACAATTGCATGCGCCATGTTCACGGGTTGACTGGTGTTGTGCGGTAGTGTAAAAAAATGTTTAAGATAGCCGTACCTTCTTTCTGATTCGGCGACCACTACCACTGTCCGCGTTCTCATTGCACATTAAGTCCGCACTCGATGTTATTTTTTGTTGTCGACAAACTACACTCACTGTGTCCACATTTGTGCGCGTACTCGAAGTCGGTTGCTGTCCAGTCTTGTTGTAATACTGGATCACTGGATTCGAAATATCGGGAGCTCAAACAACCTAATCGTGGTAAGAATCCCGTTTCTTACGAACAGTATATTAGTAAAAACCACGAAAGTTTGAAGTTATATATAGAAGATAAGAGTTTTGGTTTTTTTTTTTAATTTTTTAAATAGTTTTTATTTATTATATTTATATCAATCACTAATTTATAAAATGTTAATAACTATTTATTTAATACGAATTCTAAATAAATAATTTTTATTTGGTAAAAGACACAAAGAGGAGAGATTTGATTTATTTATATCAAAAGATGGCAAACGAGTAAACGGCCACCTGAATTTGCCGAAATAGCGACGCGACCGTTGTCCATAGACAGCCACAAATGCAGATGCGTTGCTTACCTTTAATCAACAGAAAAGGGAAAGCACAGAAAGTGGATATTTCCTCTCCCCATGCGTCCCTTCTCATCCTTTCCTTATAAGAAATAGGATCCCCCTTGTAAGACTCCGTGCGGACAGAGTCACGGGCGACAGCTAGTATTTTTAAAATTAAAATTCCAAATTAAGAGTAAATAAATCTAAATGATATACTTAGGTTTAAACTGTGACTTTTGTTTCCAGCCAAACATCAGTACGCTGGCTAGTGGCCAAGTGATCAACGAAGCGGATGATCCTAATTGAGTTACCACGTTGAACAATGGCCGCTTCACAAATCACAACGAATTAATATCAAACTAGCTTTATAACATTTTGATAGTTAAAGTTTTTGAACTTCAAGTGCAATGACTCTTATAAAGCGGTTATGTTTTTCACTTGTAATTATTTACGTTTGTATGTGCTTTATACAATATAATACAATACAAACCAATACAAGACAAGCCAATACGATACGATACGATACGATACAATTTTATTGGTAACTAGCTTTTACCCGCGACTCCGTCCGCGCGGAATAAAAAATAGAAAACGGGGTAAAAATTATCCTATGTCCGTTTCCTGGTTCTAAGCTACCTGCCCACCAATTTTCAGTCAAATCGATTCAGCCGTTCTTGAGTTATAAATAGAGTAACTAACACGACTTTCTTTTATATATATAGAAGATATAGAAGATATAAATTACAGGTAATAAAGCAAAAGTTATACAATCGATCTCATGGAAACCATGGTAACCAAATGTCTATATAAACAAAAGCAATTGCTTACACTATTTAATTTCATTAAAGAGAGAATATAAGAGAAGATTTTCATCTATTTAATATGATGCGAGGCTGGTAGCTGCTGTGTTGTCCGGCAGACGGTTTTCGACAGCGAGCCTCATGACGTTCGTCGACTTCTCCGTCTCGTTCCATTGTAGTTGTAATTGATATATTAGTAAATTAAAAATTATAAGCAATGGTTTTTATTTTTCTTTGGAGTGTAAAATGAGGTACAGTAAAGAGGATTTTTTAAAGGACAATACATAATAGTAGGATTGGTTACATGAAAAAAAAACTTTTTCAAAATTAAAACTATGAATTGATAGCTTACAACTAAGCCTCTCTACGTGCGGAAATAAGTTACTATGTATGTCTTCTATTTATTTGTTTAAATAACTAAAATAATACAACACTACAATTTAAAACTGTACAAAAGAAAAAAAGAAAAACTTCCTCACGTTGCAATCAGAGTTGATGTTGGAATAATAATAAAAGACAATCCTCTGGAGGCTTTTTCTAAAAACTTCTCAGGATGTACACCTTTGCAAAGTTACGTCGTACTGGGAGTACGACCGCTGGCAATGCATACTAAAGTAAGCCCGTCTACAAACTCTGTGTGGACAAAAATGATACACTATCTTTGACTGAGCGACATGACTTTGCAACTGAGCGGTAAAAACTTTTGTTCTGCGGGTCCAATCTGGACGAAAATGCTTAGTTTTTTGGAACGAAATTCCTTATCGCGCGTTGTGAAAGGGGGCTAGACGGAAAAAAATTCTTACGAAAAGTTGTCACGACACTTTTTGCTATAGTAACCATGGCAACGACGTGACAATATTTAACAAAAATTCATAGAAACTTCGTTCCATTCGGGTGTCCCTTGACACCTCTCAAGTTTTTTTTGTTTGACTGACTGACAGAAGAGTAATGTTGTACTTGTATAAATGTCTTAATGTAATTTTATTGTCAGCCTAGCTAAAAGGGTTTTACCGAATACGATACGTACAGTAAGAATGATTTTTTTTTATTTAACTGTTTTAAGCTTTTAAAGTTAATATAAAATGTAGAGGACGAATTAATTAAAAAAAAACTTAAATAGCCTATGTGATCTTATAGACTTCTAAACTATGTTCTACATCTATACTAAATTTTATAGAGATCCATGCAGCCGTTCTGGAGATGTTCTTGTAACAAGCATCTATCCATTCGCATTTATAGTAGTAAGAAGTAAGTTGTGTATGTTTGGATGTATGTTTATTAGAAGATATCTCCAGAACGGCTGCATGGATCTTGCTGAAATTTGGCATAGATGTAGAGCATAGTAAGCATACATAGGCTACTAAATAAGTTTTTATTTTTATTTTCGCGCGGACGGAGTCGCTCGTGTCATTTAGTACATTTAGCATATCTGTATTCACTACCTTTTTACTATAACATGGAAAAGATGGGTAAGTTAATCTTAAATCAATGACCCAAAAGAATATTATCTTAACACTTTCAATGCCACAACGATTTTCACGTATAAAAGTGAATTAGCGCAGGATTTGATGTCATTGAACGTGTTAAATTACATAAGTTGATATAAGTTATACATGCTATTAACGTTCTCTACTGATGTCCCAAACCGCATGACTTAATTAACTAGCAAAAGGTCTATTTGCGGTTGAATGAAAATCAATTAAGTACTGACCACTAAACCTTACTGACCGATACTATTTATAGGTATAATAAAGCTAAAGATACTTAAAGAAGCTATTTGTGACCGGGATTCAATTAGTGAATGAATGGCTATAAAATCATTCACTCACTCGTTCATATATGTTGAAATGAAAGTCGAAAATTGTTTAACACTTTATACCAATGATTTATTAACAAATCATTGTAAAGGAATTTTTCTTTTTGTGTAGATTTTTTGATGGAATTGATACAAAGGAAACATAACTTACTAGCTTTTGACTATGACTTTCTGTTTGCGCGGAATAAAAAAAACGTAATAAGTAGTCTGTGTGTTCTTTCAAACTATGTTCTATATCTACGATAAATTTCATTAAGATCCGTTGAGCCGTTCCGGAGATAACTTCTAACAAACATCCATTTATACATCCATTCGTATATGCGTTCATCTAAACATTCGCTTATAATATTAGTAAGATTAGTAAAATGTACATCCTAATACTATATACATACTATATAAAAAAACGATTATATCTTACTAGTATTATAAATGCGAATGTTTGTATGGATGGTTGGATGGATGGATGTATGTATGTTTGTTTGAAGGTATCCTCAGAACAGCTCAACGGATCTTGATGAAATTTGGCACAGATGAAGATCATATTCTGGAAGAACATATAGGCTACTTATTACATATTTTTTTTAATTCCACGCGGACGGAGCCGTGGACGACAGCTAGTATTTAATAAATAGTTTTTTTAACTTTGCATCTAATTCTTAAAAATATTTATACTGAAGAATCTTAAATTTTGTTTCTCATTGTTTCTCCACTTTAATTTAATACTTTTATAATTTTGTACTCCACTTTAATACTTTTGTGTTTCAATATTATTCGACGGCTAGCTCATAATAACGATAAACAGACACTCCTGCGGGAAACGTTGCACTAACTGTCTTATATTTTCCTGCAACAATATTGCTGTATTTTTGTCTAGATTGTGCTACGAATGATGTTTTATTTAGGGTTCTAAAGAGCGGTAAAAAGGGAGAGACCAACGAACCCCTTATTTAAGGGCTTGAGTCCAAGGATTTTGGCCAACGATTGATTTCGGTCTGCTCACCTAATTTAAAAGGGAAATCTTTTCGTGTTTACATTTTTTTGTAATTAGTATCACTTATATTTTAAAATTAATATTTTTTTTTTCAGTAACACCGTCTTCGTTTTGACGAGCCGCAGAGAAGTGTAGAATAAATGACGTCAGCGGTCTCAAGTCGCTTTCCAACTCTTTTGTCAAGTGAGGTCAATTAAGATTTAATCACGATCTTAGAATAGTTTTTTTTAGTCGTGATTTTAAAGTTGAATAGCTTGAGAATAGATTGCAAGATTAATAAAGTAAGATTGTATAAAGTTTTTTTTAAATGCCATAGTTTTTTTTTATTAAAATATTAGGTCCTTACATATGAAATTGGCGTTTTGTATGGGAGGAACAAAAAGTCGAATATTTTTTAATATAATATATTTAATTAATCAAAGTATGAACCATTATTTTCTATGCACTTTTGCCATCTCATAGGTAGTTCATTGATCCCTTTACTAAAAAAACCAGTCGGACGGGAATCAATAAAATCTTTGAAGGCGATTTGGACTGCCCCATCGGAGTTGAAATTTTTCCCTTGCAAGAAGTTATCCAAATTTCGAAAAAAATGGTAACCTGTTGGAGCAAGGTCCGGGGAGTACGGAGGATGTCTTAGACTTTCCAATTGAAGCTCTTCTAATTTAGTAGCCGTCTGTTGCGCAGTGTGTGGTCTAGCGTTGTCGTGAAGCAGCAGTGGCGTGGAGCGATTGACCAGCCTAGGTTGTTTAGCCGCTAGCTTTTCCATCATGGTTTGCAATTGCTGACAATAGACATCAGCCGTAATAGTCTGGCCAGATTTGAAAAAACTGTAATGAACAATACCGGCACTAGTCCACCAAACGCTTACAAGTAACTTTTTTGGGGTTAATTTTCTCTGGGGCAGGATTTGGCTGGCTGGCCAGGATCCAACCATTGCGTTGAGCGCTTCCGATTATCGTAAAGAACCCATTTTTCATCACAGGTAATGATTCGGTTTAAAATACCTTCATTATTGTGCCGGTTTAGTAATGTAACGCAACAGTCGACGCGCGTTTGCCGGTTTGCTTCAGTCAATTCGTGAGGTACCCACCTTTCAAGCTTTTTAATCTTCCCAATTTGCTTCAAGTGAATTAAAACAGTTTTATCACTAACATCGCAGTCTGCAGCTAACTCGGACGTGGTTTGCGATGGATCCGCTTCCACAATAGCCTTCAACTCTTCATTATCAACTTGAGTCTCAGGCCGTTCACGGGGCTTGTTCTGCAGATCGAAATTTCCAGAACGAAAACGTTGGAACCAAAAACGAACTGTGTTTTCTTTTGCAACACGACCGCCATACACATCAATCACCCTTCGAGTCGTTTCCGCAGCACTAGTGCCACGGTGGAACTCGTACTCGTAAATAATGCGATATTTTAAGTTTTCCATTTTGTAAAATGAGTGACGCAAACAGAAAAAAACAGAAGAAAAAAAACAAATGAATGACGGTCATCGAACCACAAATACATGAGTCTATAGCTGTACAAATTTGAATTTGGAATTCCTTACCAAAGAGGAGAAATTCGTGATTAAAGTGACCAGTACGAAAAACGCCAATTTCATATGTAAAGACCTAATATTATATGGCTACTTATATTAGCATATTTATTAGTTTACTTATTAACAAACCAATTGTTTAAATGCAAATAACCAAACAATAATTACCATATCAAATTAACCTCTGCCAAGACTGAGTCATACAATATTCATGACTCGGATCATTGGCTTAAGTAAGATTACTACCAAATTGACCACAAGTTAATCTAAGTTAAACTATCTACGTGATGTAAACACAAGTAGCTAATTTGTAAAAATAAAAAATTCCAATATGTCCCCAAATTTCTTTTATATTTTGAAAGTTTAAAAAATAATTTCTTAAATTTCCAATAAGCTCTACACTTGTTCTACGATATGGTTCACAATATTCAAACCTAGAACCACGTAAATGTACTCTTAATCACTAGGTTATTGACGTGTCAAAACAATTTGCTTTATCTTACTAATATTATAAACTAGCTTTTACCCGCGACTCCGTCCGCGCGGAATAAAAAATAGAAAACGGGGTAAAAATTATTCTATGTCCGTTTCCTGGTTCTAAGCTGCCTGCCCACCAATTTTCAGTCAAATCGATTCAGCCGTTCTTGAGTTATAAATAGTGTAACTAACACGACTTTCTTTTATATATATAGATGTGATTGTTTAAATGGATGGATGAATATATCTCCAGAACGGCTAAACGGATCTTGATGAAATTTTCCATAGATGTAGAACACAGTCTGGAAGAACACATAGGCTAATTACGTCGCGAGCGACAACTAGTAGTTTGACAAATGTATATAAAATGTTTTAAGCAAAGAGTATAACCTAAGACGTGATATATTGCAACCGCCATTTTGTAAATAAATCTTAGTATACAGACACGTTTTGGCCATTGCTGTGTTGCCAACACCAAGTGTTCCGTATTGTATTATATTCCTTTAGCAAAATGCTGGCAATATTACCTTGTGTTTGACATACAAATATGTTTTTATAAAATAAGAAGTTATGAGAATTTGGCAAGGGAGGGAAGGATACATCCCTCCTTACGTATCTCTGTCTTTAACGGTAAACAAAATATTACTCGAAAGACAACACCGTACTTACTCAGTCGGATAAAAGTTTGAACCCGAACTATAAAAAACAGTTTTTAATTACATTTCAGCTTAAATTTGTCAACCCTTTAACAACACGCTGATATTAGACGTTAATAAAAATCATGATTATCCAAATATGATTCTACTTACGAAATGCGATCTTGAAAAAAAAACATACGGAGAGCGGTTTTAGTAATACATAGTTAAAGGGTAAAATAGACTTTTAATACGTTGACGTCCATAAAATCAATCATCGGCGGTCAAAGGGTTAAAACGCGTGTTCAACTAAACACTGTCTAACTGTATTTTTTGGAGTAATACAGTTATCTTATATATAAAATTTCCATGTCACAATGTTAATTACCGTACTCCTCCGAAACGGCTTTACCGATTTTTACCAAATTTTATATGCGTATTTAGTAGGTCTGAGAATCGGCTACTATCTATTTTTCATACCCCTATTAAGTTTTTTTTAACTGCGTGCGGACGGAGTCGCAGGCGACAGCTAGTAATTTATAGTTTTCTCATTTGTAGGGGGAAATTACAATTAAATATGTTTTTGTTTCAATGTCTTGCAGTGGACACGTAAATTTCTCTTCTTACGTAAGGTTTTTTCCGTTAATTTCATTGAAATCATTCAGTGAAAGGTTTTTACTGAAATTTTTACATGATATATTTAATTAATCACGCTTAATTGCAGATAATGTGAGGTTAAATTTAAAATATACCATTTACTTCCATTTGTATTCAATTAAATTATGTTTAAGTACACTTTAACATGTCGATTGAGTAATATATTTAATAAATGTCCCTCTAAATCAGATATATGAGATAAAGCGTGGATGTAACTGTCCGCACAGGAAGGGGAAATACTCTCTTTCTGTGCGTCCCCTCCTATTGATAAAAGGAAGTCAAGACATCTGCAATTTCGGATGTCTATGGGCAATAGTCACTTTGCTATTTCGACGAATTCAAGTGGCTTCTTCATTGTTTGCCATCTTGTAATGTAAAAAAAAAAATAATGTCGTAGAAACTCTTCTATAAAAACATATTACCATCACTCTTATCATCAGCTTATTAAATCTTAACTCTCGGGGCTCGAGTTTGCCCTTTGGGATGACTAGCGACTAACTCAACTACGCTGGTCCAGTGCCAGTTGATTTCACACACAATTATAGGTTGAATTACGATGTTTTTTTTAAACATAGATAATAAAAACATGTTTTTATACAAGTTATAAGCAGTCGAATTTCATGTTAAGATTTCGAAAACTCTTTCTTTATAGAACATTCAAAGTAACTGTTATTTTTTTATTATTTTCATGTAACATTTTACATTTCATTTATTTTACTCAACTATATACTTTTAACGTGTATCAAGTAAATTAAACAAGTTCAATTTAACCGAACCGAGGCAAATACGGTGTTTTTATTTAATTGGATTTCATTTTGCATACGTAACTATATTTTTATTTTTAATTAAACAGTCTACGAAAAGACCTGAACAATCTAGTTATCTTAATTTTCATTTAAATCTTAATAATTATTTTGATTTAAAAATAAAACTATGTTGTCAAGAATTAATGTACGTTTTCAAGTAACATTTTGCAACGTAATGTGAAATTCTTGTTTTAAAAGAACTTATAAAATGGATTAAAGAAAAAGAAATGTAAGCCAAATCTTACTAATGTGTTAGTTGGATGGATGGATGTTTGTTAGAAGGTATCTCCAGAACCGTTCAACGGATCTTGATGTAATTTACCACAGATGTAGAACATATTCTGTAAGAACACATAGGCTACTTATTAATTTTTAGTTTTAAATCCGCGCGGACGGAAACTCGGGTGACAGCTTGTAGATATATACCTTTTTTTTTCAGATAGGAAATCTTTAAAAGATACCCTGCCTCCTGGGGGACAGGGTTATGAGTCACTAAAACCCCCTTGTTGGCCATCCTCAAGTGCAACTGGTCTCCAAAGTAACGCACTGAGACTAGTAGCCTAAAGTCTAAAATACCTTGAAAACTAAAACTTGAATAGAAGTTAAAAAAAATAAGAGAAACAAATCAATAACCACAGAACAAGGAATACAATTTGAATCACAAAAATATAAATAGTAACATTAGTAAACATTATTCTCCATAGTCTTTCGCTACTTGAACGGTGACTAGAACTCTACACAAGATCCATTGTCACGTCACGCATTGCTACGTCATCAAATATCCATGACGTATTCACGTACAAAGAAATCACGAACATTTGCTTCGCATTGTCACAGCAAAATGCGTTACTAGAAAATAAGAAATTGTAAAAGTATTTTTAAATTAAGATACAAAAATATTACGAAGACAACACGATCGCAACAAAAAAATAGAAGCAAAGAAAAACGTTGTATTCTCTTTGCACTTGTTTGTAGAAAAATTTTAATTAAAACGGCAATTACTAAGAAGACAAAAATAAACGAATATTAGTTTTTTTTATTTCTTAATACTTTATCAGTTTTAGTTTTAACACAGCTTCTTGTTATTTAATTAAAGTACTGAAGTATTTTAATTTGTAGAGTTAATAATTTTATAGAGTTTATTACAATAATTATTTACTCATTAAAAAAGGAGGGATAAGAATACGTAACTCACGTCTTAAGCGCTCATTCGCACGGGCGCTTTTTTATCGCACGTTAAAAAATCGTTCATATAGAAAAAAACTCCGCTTTTTATCGGCGAAGGAATTCAAAGCGTAGAAATCATATTGGAATAGTCATAAATAAATTGTTTAATAAGATATTAATAAACTTATTATAACAATAGTGATCGCTTTCGAATTTCTCAGCGCAGAATAAAAGACAAATAACATCAGCTACTTTTTAACCCTCCGGAACATTACGCAGAACAAACGTGGCCTTGCAGACAGATATACACACAGACAGACAAAAGATTAAAAAAATGGTTTTTCATCAAAAACATCATATATACAAAATATGAATTTTTTTTCGATGTTACATACAAACAATCCAATTTTATTAATATGTATATGTTGGCACGAAGTGTAATCTAACGCTGGTCGGGCACAAAGGTATTCGTCGACTGTGGGCGTCACAGAGATACGAGCAGCAACGAAACACTGCACCATTACCACGAGGCCACTCTTTGATACAATGGTTGTACGCGCCATATAACGCGCAACGAGCCATAGTTTAAAAACGAACAAAGTTACGCAAGGTGGCTAGTGGAGAGGCAAGCCTCGATCCGTTCAACAACCCGTACGAACTGCAACTGTCCAGAGTTTGTCGAAGCGCAAATTTATAAGTGGGCTCCCCCTTTCTCAACTAAGAATTGCCATTCAAATCAATGTCCATCTACCGCTTCATAGCAATGAAATTATTTTATTCAATAGATTAAGTTGATATAAGTTGAACCTCAACACTTGCCACCTCCTACTATATATTACAGAGTATAACACAGTTTATAAGTTGGAAGGTAGAATTTATTAATTAAAGGTAAATATACCTATAGGTAATAACTGATTTAACTCGAGTAGACGAGTAGCTCAGTAAAATGGCTTTTAACGTTTCTAATTCAGTTACTTTGTAGCGTCAATCTTACGCAATTGCAGTTTTTAGTGGCTCAGTGGATGTAATACGAAATTTATGACATTCGACTTCGTATCGTCATCGTCAACTATGTCAAATTAGTATGAGGTTTTTAGTGTTCTTTACGCACGATAGGGGGCGCTGCACAAATTTTAACACAAATTCAGTTGATGATAATACGATGGCGATTGTCACAAATGTTCGTGCTAAGACCACTGAAAACAATATAATATAGAGCGTCGGTGGCTCAGGGGTTTAACACTTGAATTACAAACCGCAGGTCTTAGGCTCGAATCCCGCCATGTACCAATTTGTTTTTCGAGTTTCGATTTACATATTTACATTTATCCGACGTTCTTACAGTGAAGGAAAACTTTGGCCTAGTCACCCCTTAGTTAGGGTAGGCTCCGAGCCTTTCGGTGGGGACGTATATTGAGCTGATGATGATGATCACGATGATAAAAAAATCTTTCAATCAAATCTATCTATATATATATGTCGTTTTCTGTATATTGTTAGGTGGCACCAGCAACGGGCCGCAATTCACCGAAATAGCCTAGTGATTGGCCTGTAGACATCCATAATTGCAGATGCGTTTTCATTTCAGAAGACGTATGAACATTTTCGCTTACTCGTAACTATTTAAAACTTGAAGGTGCTTCATTGCCAATATCAAAAAACTTCTACAATATCCTTGTCGTAGTCGCTTATCAAAAAAACATACCTATTGTCGTGTCATACATCCTTTTGAAAAAAACTGAGATAGTTTTATACGGCTCTTTCGGTAGTGGGATTTCAGTGGGATTTCAGAGTAAGAGGCACTAACTTTATTGTCAATAAAACTTTATCCATTCCCATTATACTTACTAAAACCACTTAATTAAACATCCTTAAGGACTGTGGTTTAAGAACGGACATTGTCAATTGATCCCTATACGTAGTCTATTGTAGTCTTAATTAAACAGGCTATGAAAAGTTTTACGTCTATTGTCATGAGCTCAGCGGTTAAAGGGTTAACTTTTATTATTAATGCAAGATGAAATTCTGGTAAACAATATTTTTAATTAAAATACATGTCTACATAAATTGTTTATTTTTCATCTTTTATTAATGTTACATTAGTTTTAGTTTTTTTTTTGTATAATAGCAACATAACCGACTGACAAAGTAAAATTGTCTTAGAAATAACACTAACAAAATATTTTAACAATGTATTTTCACGTAAACTAATATTTTTCTATTTGTAATGATTCTCTTAACATATACATACTTGATAAGAAAATATACATTTAAAAGATAACGGCTCGCATGACAGAATTATAAAGTCCTTCGTACTCAGGAAAATACTAAATGCTGAAACTTTTAAGTGTAGCCGTCTCGTGTGAAAGTTCCAATTACAGATTTCTTTTAATACCGTACAAAGTGCTACTAAAAGAACGCATTTCAGTATTTAATCCAAAATTAATTGAACCGTTGGTTTCAACTGATGTATGTAAAAAACATGTAATCTATTACTCTTTGAAATAAAAGTAAGGTAACAATATTATGTTTTCGTCATATGTGGTACGTCAGATGGAACCCTTTTTTCAATTGAAATATTTATTTCTTCATTTAGACCGAAAATCCGAGTTCCCTGGCAACAAGCCAGAGGTCAGTGAGGTCACTACTTTATGCAAATTGACTCGCGATTCGTCCACGCTTTGTATACACTTCATTTGTATACCCCTGTGTATTCATTGTCGGAACACTTGTATAATAACATATTTTTACCTCTGTTCTAAATTAAATAATATAAAAGGATAGATTATGTGAAAAAAGATACGTGAAAGTTAATACAGATATCATATACTTTGTATATATATGCTATTTTTTACTTCCACTATGACTAAATTGTAGTCCATTTCTCTCCCCACCTTATTTTTACTATGAAACGATGGGAAGGGAAAGTGGCATTGGACTATGGAGTGGCAGTATGGGACGTAAAAGAAGAGGTATTATCCACTTTCCGTATGTCCTTTCCTCTGTAAGCACCGCACCTGCAACTAAACTTCTCGCGGATGTTTATGGGTCGAGGTCACCTTTTTTTTAGCCGACTTCAAAAAGAAGGAGGTTTTGAAGAAGACATTTTTTTTATGTGTGTTACCGCGAAACTCCGCCCCTGGTGGTCCGATTTTGATGAAAAATATTTTAATCGAAAGGAAGTGCTTGTAGCGAAATAACTTTGTCTCTAGCTTCTTTTCTACCTTATGATATATAAGGAAATGAAATACTTAATTTTGATTATTTAGCCTTTTAATATTATTTTGCCTTTGCAATGCATCAAGAGATCGGCTAGTATGAAATAAAAATGAATAATAGTCACTTAAGTTATGAAAAATTTTCCCCAAAAAGGTACAACCTCAGTGAGGTAAATTGATTTCGATTTATTACCGAAGCACGACGTATAAATTGTGTGGCTTAACCTCTTTATGTCGTGTTGGATTTTTACCTGACCTGACTATATAGGCGTGATAAAAAAAAACTTTTTTATTAACGAATATATAGTTTTGACATATGGTATACTAACATCCATACAGCAGTTTTGTTATCTCAGTTTTTTCAATATGTTAGAAAGAGATCACAATATTTTATTATTTTCGAATACCTTATGATATTGGATATGGTCTTAATTAGGTAACGGACTATGGAATTTAATATAGGAATTTCGAATCCGTAATTCGACTAGTAAAGAAAATAATGTTAGGAAGTTATCTATCTATTTATATATATAAAAGAAAGTCGTGTTAGTTAAACTATTTATAACTCAAGAACGGCTGAATCGATTTGACTGAAAATTGGTGGGCAGGTAGCTTAGAACCAGGAAACGGACATAGGATAATTTTTACCCCGTTTTCTATTTTTTATTCCACGCGGACGGAGTCGCGGGTAAAAGCTAGTCTTATATATATAAAAGAAAGTCGTGTTAGTTAGACTATTTATAACTCAAGATCGGTCGATCTGATTTTGTTGAAAATTGATGGTGAGGTAGCTTAGAACTAGGAGACGGACATAGGAACTTTTTTATCCTGTGTGCATTTTTTTTATTCCGCGCGGACGGAGTCGCGGGTAAAAGCTAGTTATTAATACAAAAAAAATAGTTAAAGCATTTTTTTCTTATATAAAATGATGTGTTAGATTTATATGTCTAAAGATTTTAATTCATTTTCGCTAAAAAAAATATTTTTGAAGAAAACTATAAGTTATACGTAAATCTTATCGCTTTTTCTTTATCCTAAAATAGTTTGTACGTAAATTTGTGCGTTCTTTATATCTGTTTTATCATTCTTTTCCCACAGAATATCATAAATAATCTAAATAAGGGAAAGGCGGAAAACGATATAAATCTCTTGCCGCGTCAAAACTACCTATAAAAATAATGCGGTCCTATAATGTGTATAACAAAAAGAAAAACATAATATTTAAACGTATTTTGTATAAATAGGTACTTACTTTATTTATATTATTCTTACTAATATTATAAATGCGAATGTTCAGATGGATGGATGGATGGATATTTGTTTGAAAGTAACTCTAAAACAGCTAAACGGAGCTCGATGAAATTTGGTAAAGATGTAGAGCATAGTCTTAAAGAACACATAGGCTACCAATTAACTTTTTTTATCCACGCGGACGGATTCGCGCGCTACAGCTAGTATTATAATAAAGAGGAAAGATTTCTTTGTTTGTTTGCATTGAAATGTCTTCGATACTACGCAACCTATTTGAAAAATTCTGTTGGGAAGCTACACTATCCTCCCCGCATTGCATAGTATATTAAAATTTCTACATTTTTTCATTCCACGCGGAGGAAGATGACAGATAACTGTCTGTATTTAATATTTATAAAAAGATTGTCGCCCTAAACTGAATGTAAATTTGGCATTACTATTTAATTAACTGAAGAAATTACAAAAAAAAAAAGAAATTACAAGAGAGGAATTACTAGAATTATGTAGTATTTTTATGTAGCAAACGAGCTAGCGACCACCAGATTCGCTGAAATAGCGAAGCGACCGCTGCCCATAGATGTCATATCATAAAATACATAGTGACTGATTTAAAAAAAAATGTCAACATTAAAATATGTCATTTCATTAAAATACGTTACATTAAAATAGGTCATTAGATTCAAATATGTCACATTAAAATATGTTATCGTATAACAATGTATATCTACATTAAAATATGTAATGTCATAAAACAAATCACTGAATTAAAATTTGTATTCACATTAAAATATGTCATATTCAAATATGTCACATTTTATTAAATAAATCATTGTATGACAATTTGTATCTACATTAAAATATATAATATCTTTTATACATGTCACATTAAAATATGTCATGGCATTACAACATGTATTTTCATTAAAATATATCATTTAATTCTAATATGTCATTACGTGCATATATGCCACATTAAAATATGTCATTACATTCAAATATGTCACATTAGAATACGACACGGCATTAAAATATGTCATTTAAATCTAATGTCACAAAGTGTCATTTCTTTCTTACATGTGAGTATTACTGACATTCAAATATGTCACTGTATTACAATAAGTCATTTCATTCAAATATGTCATTTAATTCTAACATGTCACATTAAAATATGTAATTTCCTTCATACATAACACATTAAAATATGTTATGACATTACAATATGTCATTTCATTAAGATATGTTACTTTAGAATATGTCATAGCATTAAAATATGTCATTACATTCAAAAATGTTACTGTATAGCAATGTGTATCTAAAGTACGTCACTATATAAAAAAATCGTAACTCGATAATTATTCATCCTATTGATATTATATTAACTAAACCTTAAGAGATTTCTCTGGTACTAAAATAACCTTAATAAAACCTCGTAAAGCTTTCTTTAGATAAACCGATCCTACGTTGTTTGTAGAGAATTTATACAATTTCGTATTCAATGACATCTGGAAAGTCAAGTACCTTTTATCGGAAAAAAAATCAACGTAAATCCATTTTATGTCTACGTAAAAGATGTAGACGTCCTTGATTGTTAAGAATAGATTACATTTTGTACTAGCAGTCGCCCGCCACTTCGTCAGCGCAGAAATAAAAAAATACTTGTAACATGCCCACTTGCACTACCTTCCCTTCAAAGTCCTCTCAATATCGTTCCAACCGTTCCATAGATTACCCGGAACAAGCACAGCTTTGCGGGCAGACATGCAGACAGACAAAAATTTGATAAAATTGACTTTTCCTTATCAACAACGCAAATACATCACGTGTACGAAATACATTTTTTTTCTCTAGGGTACAGACAGTCCAATTTTACTATTATGTTTCATTTTGTATATATTGAATCTGTGAAAAATAAAAACGACACAACTCACTCAAGTAAGCAGTAGGCAGGTAGGCAAAGATTAAGAATTTTCGACGCGGTCCTGACACACCTCAGTCCTCTCTTCTTTATACTTACATCTACGCATCTGTTTTTTTTTAATAATTAACTATTAATCATTAAAAAAAAACAAATCTGGTGGAAAAGATAACAAATTACAATTCCCTTGTTATTTCGATGGACGACTATTATTAATTAAAAAAAATCTTTATCCAGGATTATATTCTTTTAAAGGCAACGAAGCATTAATTACTCTCACTAAATCCCTCTTTGGTTCTTTAATTTGTTACGTACTTTAAAGAAATGATCCTTTTTTAATTATCTCATTTTTTTATATTAGTAGTATATCTTACTTATGTTATAAATGTGAAAGTGTAGATGGATGGATGGATGGATGGATAGATGAATGTTTGTTTCAAGGTATCTCCGGAACGGCTGAACGGATCTTGATGAAATTTGGCACAGATGTAGACTATAGTCGGAAAGAACACATAGGTTATTTGTTAAGTTTGTTTTCAATTCCGCGCGGACGGAGTCGCGGGGTACAGCTAGTAAAGTATAAATATTGGTCAGAGTTATTTTTTTATAGTTGCGGCATTAAGAGCTTGTATTAAATTATGTTAAAAGACATAGTATCTCTGTCCTTGTCCCAAATTACGATTTAGGTGCAGCAGGTACTCAAGATAACTGTGGTTGAAGACAGCAACAACATTTCATGATTGGGTCGGTACCACGACAATACAGAAGACAAGCGAGATGTCCAATGCCGGAAGTTTTATTTTAGTCCTCTTTCCCTTCTCATCATTTTCTTATCAGGAAAGGATGGAAAGGGAAAGTATGCTTCACTCCTCCGTCGATAAAAGGTATGCAACATACAATTTCAGATGTCTATGGGGAGCGGTCGCGTCGCTATTTTAGCGAACTCAGGTGATATAAAAAAGTGAAAGTAAATTATCTGTCCCAACACAAAAGATCTTGTAAAGTAGTGTAATTCAATTTATTATTTTGATACGCTAACTGGGTAAATGAGACGACTTTGTCAAGTGGAACAACTTGGCAAGAATTCGCGCCACAGAATTCCGTGCATGATTGATTAAGCTTAGTACAAAGTTCCATTGTCTTTGTAAGTAGGAAAGGAAATACATAAGATGTAAGATACATAAGATGTAATACATAAGCTACAGGATGTTCACTGAATGGAAGACTAACAAATGACGTCGTACGAACAAAAGCATTAAACCAAAGCTGCTAAGCTAAGCTATCTTTATTTTTTCCACACAAATCGAAGAATTAAAATTATGTAGAATTAGTAATATTAACATTTTTAAATAATATTTATATTAAATATGATTCTTGGAGTTCAAAGAGAAATATATACGAGAGTGTTTTTGTTCCAGAAATCTATAATTTTGTAACGCATTTTTGACCGATCTAAATTATTCTTATTTGATAAAGTACTGGAATGAAATACTTATCGATGGTTTTCAAGACCAAAATCTCTGCATAAAACATATCGCTATCCCTTTCATTATCATCGACAAAACAGAGATAGCAATATGTTTTAAATGGGGATTTTGTTTTTTCTTTTTTTATATATTATAAGGTGGCAAACGAGCAAGCGGTCACCTAAGTCAATCCATCGTTGTAAATAAAACATCGTTAAAAGGAAAAGGAGTTATTACTGTTCATAAACTTAGTTATATCTAAGTTAATATGCACGATTAACTTAGATATATTTCCTCAAACATTCTCCGCGATGTCTTCGTAGCTGCGCGTAAGAATTTAATGCGAAATAAATGAGATCAGAGGCAAATATCTCCGCAGATAGGAATTTCTAATAAATGATTGATGAGAAAAACAATTACTAGCAGTTGTCCGCAACAAAACTTACCAATATTATAAACGTGAATGTTTGGATGGATGGATGGATGTTTGTTAGAAGTTATCTCCAGAACTGTTAAACAGATCTAGCTGAAATTTGGCAGACATAGTCATAGTCTGGAAGAACACATAGACTACTTAGTACATGTTTTTGAATTCCGCGCGGACGGAGTCGCGGACAACATCTAGTTTATAACATTAATAAGTTTGTGAAAGCAACTAAAAAAAAAACAGATTTTCAAAATTGTTTTACAACTTGTTATGTTTAACAACGCTATAATTTTATTTTGATAACAGTTTTTTTTTATATTATAATGAATAACTTGATGTAAGTCTGAATATATCTGCGCCTCAACTAGAATTGTTATCTACAAACAGTTAGATAGGTAAAAGGTTCGAGATCGATTATTGGGCTTAGCAATAAGTGATTTTTAAGGTAGCTATAAATTTAGGAAGAATAACAAGTGAATTCCGGATTTGTAACGATTTCAGTAATCGAGTATTACTATCATAAATTATGGGTTACACAGCAAGATTTTCGCTGACAAATGCACAGACAAAAACTAATAATTCGTAACCTAGGCGGAACATTTGTTACAACCCTTGTCCGCTCGTTCCAGGCCATTAAGTCCGGGATATTACCCTATCGACATGGGCACGCACAGGCATCGTTCGTGACTTGACAATTCACTACTTTAGAATACTTACGATATAAGAGAACTTATTTAATATATATAGTTATATATATGTCGCAATCAGAAGACGAAATCAAGTTAAATAGTAAAAAATACTTAGTAGCCTATGTGTTCTTCCAGACTATGTTCTACGGTTACGATTGAGCCGTTCCAGAGATACCTTTAAACCAGTGTTTCCCAAAGTGGGTGATAACGCCCTCTTGGGGGCGTTTGAAACCTAGGAGACGCGATAAGGGGCCCCAAAAATGGGGGGCATTGAAATTAATTAAAGTAATGAAATTGTGGTTTTTAAATTTTAGAGCTGAATAAAAATTAGGGGACTCTGAAATATAATTGATTTTCAAAGGGGGCGGTGAAAGAAATAAGTTTGACAATCACTGCTTTAAATAAACATCATCCATCCATCCATCCACCTAAACTTTCGATATATTAACCACCTATAATATTAGTAAGATGTGATAACAATTTCATTTTTCTTATGCTACTTAGAAGAAAGAGATAACAACATGTTTTTAATTATGTTAACGGCAGTGGAAACACGCAGTTCACACAACAAAATAGTAATCACACCATTACGAGTTAGATGTTAACATTTAGTTTGTCTTAATGGAGGTAACATGTCGCCTTTATAGACAATTTGGCTCAGTGACAATGTTGGAGATTATACCTAATACGTTGAAACAATATATAGTGTGATAAATATAACTAGTCCGGTGGACAAAAGTGAAACTAAATTACCTCATTGATCTCTCCGTCAATGTCAAAAAAATGTCACAAGATTCTTGTCGGACTGTAGCATTCTTTTCACATCTTGTTGTATATTTTTTGATTAAATTAACTACGACTATATAAGTTATCCCTGACATAGAGTAGGCTCCGATCTCTTCAGTGGGAACTCACTTAGTGGTCACCCTATGACTTTGTCATAGGAGTCATATTTTAATACTCGCATTGTAAAATCTTTGTCAGACTATCTTAGGACATTGTTCATTTAAAAAAATATGAAAAACTATATTTAAAAATAATAGTTTTAAAACATTACCAGTATCAAAATAAATAAATTAATTATTATTGATCTACAAAATTTTACAATTTCCTAGGACTCTGCCTCCTGTGTAACAGGAGGTAGTGCCTTCTTTTAACTTACTTAACAAATATACTTACTTAACAAAATAGGTACTTACTTAAACAGTATGCTTTTGTGTGTTCGCAAGCGCGCACGTGTGTATATGTGCGTGTTTGTGCTTGTACTTGCGTATGTGTGGGTATGTGTTTTATTTTGTAATTATTATTTGTTTTATTTTTGCATATTCATTTACAAATAAGTAACAATAGCTTCTTTAGGAAAAACATTTTAAAAAGTATATAAGAAAATATTTGCATCAGAATTATTATGAATTCACACGAGAGCTTTAGAACGTAGCGCAGCAAATGCAAATTTCGTAGCACATGAATACAATGACTTTCAAATTAGTCGAGAGAACTAAAAAAAACAATAACTTTATTAACATGTACGTGGACTCAATTGAAACTAAAAAAGTGATCAAAATATTCTTCTAACAAATTACTATAAAAATTTTAGAAATCACAGATAAACTCTTTCTCGATTTCTTTTCCTCTCTGATTCTTTCTTCTCCGTAGATTACAAGTCAAGTATTTAACCCATGAGCCACCGATACTCTCAAAGAAAGTTTTAGATAGTTGATTTTAATAAATATTTGTTAATTCATTATATATTTTTCAATAAGTATTTTACTTTAAAAATTAAAATTACTTAACAACCATACAAATGTATTTTTGATGTACGTAAAAACGTATGAATAGAACTACAAGAGTAAAAAGAAAAACAAATTCAAATCAGAATTCCAGTTTTAAATTATTCACGGCATAACAGCGCGAGATTGAATTTACAATCTACTTGCTCTGTTCACAAGAACATCATAAATCTCACAAGTTAGGCAACAAAATTTATTTATTCTCGAACAGAGTTCTTTTATAAAGATAATATTGTGTTCCTAAGATATTCTAAATCTTACTATATTAAAATTTAAGTCCTCTAGCACACCGACGATTATGAACTGGATTTTTTTATCACGGTAGCCTCCCGCAGTAAGTATTTTTAATTTCAGTAGCCAAGGTCCAGTTATTTGGCAGAGACTTTTGTAGTTCCAGCAAATCACCTAGCAACTAGTCTTGCCTCAACATTACTACTTAATCAGAAGTGATCGAGGATAAGCGTTCATTATCTTACTAATATTATAAATGCGAATGTTTAGATGCATGGATGGATCAACGGAGCTCGATGAAATTTGACATAGATGTAGTCTGGAAGAATACATAGGCTACTTATTAAGTTTTTTTTTTATTCCGCGAAGACGGAGTCACGTGTGACTACTATTCAATATAAAAAAAATTATCCCTGTAACAGTTTCCAACGCTTACGCATTTATATATTGCGATGGAACTAATTGCACAGATTTTACAAACAAAATGCTTTTTACGCTACGTAAATTGTAACCGAGATGTATCTTATACATATTTAAGATTTGCAAGGGTGTTACAAACAGATCTCTCGCCTCAAATTACTAGACACGTGTTTACAGTTCGCGACGCTTGTATAGCCACTGATACGTCTGCGATGTCTGTGAAATTCGTGTCATGAATCCTTGCTAGCTGGTTTAACTCGAAAATCATGGTAAATTTAAAGTCGAAACTGGTTAAAACTTAATTAAAGGAACCGCCAATATTTATGTATGTTGTTTATAACAACTATTTACTATATTTCTAAATGTAAAACTTCTATTTCTGAATATAAAAACATACTTATCATTCAACATTATTATTTGATAGGTAGCGTAGAGTATTGTAACATTGCGTAGCACGTAGCTTGTAGCACACAGTGCGTAGTGCGTAGGGCGTAACGCGTAGCAGATAGCAGTTTTTAACATTTTTTAGTAAAGTACATAATGTTTGCTTCAAATAACAATTACTACCTTTAATAGCTAACATTAAAAAGCGTGCAGCATACATTACGCGTTCAGTTGTAATCGAGGCTAATTGATTTATTATTGTTGTGTTTGTGAGCCGCAATGTAGTGTAAATGTTGATTTTAGGTTGTATTATAACTGTAGTCAATGCAAACAATAGCCTGGCAAGCTGCCAATGTGGGTAACGTATCTATTGTTCTAAAAACTAGTTCTTACTTACATTATACTGCATCAGATTAGACGTGTAAACCATACATAACATAGTTATTTTTACAAGCTTTTATTTGGTTTCACCTGTCCCGATGTTTGTCATCAAATTTTTCAAATTAAATTTAATCCACTTAATTTACTGATTGACCTGAAATTTTACATATATGTGTAAATCGAGTGACAATGCAATATTATGATGTCGCAGTGCTGATCTGATGATGTAGCTGGAAGGTGGTCATAGGAACATCGCAATGAAATGACACAACTGCAACGAGTTTGTACTAGTTTGATTCGTCTTAACGAATAGTATGTTAAAAGCTTGCTTTTTTGGAACGAAGTTCCTTATCGCGCGTTGTGAAAGGGGGCTAGACGGAAAAAATTCTTACGAAAAGTTGTCACGACACTTTTTGCTATAGACGAATGAGCGCTACTTCACCATGGCAACGACGTAACAATATATAACGAAAATTCATAGAAATAAAATGTACTTCTTGTGAAGACTTAAGTGTTTTATTCATAGAATAAACATTGGTTCCTTCACTAATTAATTGAAAGGAACTTCGTTCCATCCGGGTGTCCCTTGACACCTCTCAATTTTTCTTTTTATTTTTTAGTTTTGTAAACTTGATAAGCAATCGTCTAAAAGACTAAATATTATGTTCAAATAATTTAACTCAAAGAACTGAAAATCATTGTCAAAGTTTTAACAAACAATTAAAAGATTTAAAGAAAAAATTATTTGACTCAGATTTTATAAGATTTTATTTTATAATAGTATCTAGTTTATCAACTAATAATATTCACACTTCAAATAGCTTCAAAATAAACTATTGGGATGAACAAATATTATACGTGAAAAACGCAATGAGATTTAAAAATTAACCTGCAATATTTTCTTCTCTGAAAGTGCAGCCGTTAATAATGCTAGTGAAATATAACTAGAAGCCATGAGAAATAGAAAATACGGATTGCTACTTGAATCTTCTTCGCGCTCGACTCTCCAGAATCCGCTTTCTCAGTCCGATTTATAACCACGTTTTTCCTAACAGCTCTTTAAAAAAAATCTTAATGTAAAATAAATTTTATTCGTTCGTAATAAAGTTTAAATTATCTTGCCATGCAATTTAAATAAATAAATGTAAAAAAAAATTGATGTCTTTTCAGTTTATTTTAAAATGATATTCAGCTATTCAAATTCAACATCTCCACTAAGTACATATACAGTAATTTAACTCAATAGATAAGTCCAGAATTTACCACGTACATCGGTCTGCATTATGAATTTAGTGATACTAACAAGACAAAAGTCATAAAATAAATTAATTAAGAACTGCTTAACTTACGTATGATCGTCCGGTGACGGCACCGACTAGTCATTAGACTTCACAAAATAAACACTCACCTTGAAGATGGACCTCCGAAAGATCCGAAACTAATCGGTGCCATCATCGTACGATCATACGTGAGTTAAGCCATTTTTACTTGAATTAATAGAGAAAATTTTACGTATTAATTTACCAGAGTATTATTAGCAGAGGTATATTATGTATGTACCTTTTTTATGTAAAATATAAGCTTTACAATTAAGTTCAACTTTTGTCATTAAAAGCCTAATCGTCAAAGTTGTGAACCCCGGCTTTAACAACCGTAAAACGTTTATTGTAACTTTTCCTTTCATGGCTAAAGTTCTTTAAAAGTTTTGAAGATCCAAGTAACAATGATTCATTTTTTTGCTTGTTTCTTTAAAGTTGTAACACTTTAAAATATAAAAATCACTATATATTTCAATTTTAAAAACATCACATTTTTTTAATAAATAAAAAGGTGGCAAACGTGCAAACGAAGCTGAAATCGCCGAAATAACAAACCGATTGTTACCCATAGACATTCGCAATTGCGGGTGCGTTGCCTATCTTTATTCAATGCACAAATAGAGGATATTTTCCTTCCTATCCGTCCCCTCTTCCACCAAATCCACTTCCCCTTCCCATCTTTTCCTTCACAGAAAAGGGTGGGGAGGGAACGTGGACTAAAATTAAGCCTCCGGTCTTCTGTGTGGTCGTGGTATTTCCCTATCAACCTCGCCCATTCGTGCACCCAACAAATATTATTGTTGCGAGATCTACCACTGTTAGATTTATTTTATCTTACAATTTTCACAAAACAACTCAAAAAAAAACAAAAATCGCAATGGCCGTCAAGTATGGATTTTTTTTCATTTAATTTTATTAGGCACTGTAACATATTTCATTTTATTTTTTCTGTGGATAAAGTAAACAGTTCTGTCAGACATTTCCTGCCAGATTAAGGTAACAAAGAGAGCGTTATTAAACTTAATAGGCAGAGGCGGATGCATCTTGCGACGCTCAAGTGAACGCTAAGTTAATTTGCTACGCCTCACTTAGTCTCGTTTGGCAACTTTCTGTTTACTGTGATTTCAATTTAAAGACTATTTTACAGAAGTTTATCATTTATATTTAATCTTAAATTATTTAAATGTGAGTTTTCACTGTCGAAACTTCTATATAGAAATACATTCTTTCATTTGAAACACTAATAGTGTAATGGTTAAGAGATACAGATCTATTGGCAGTGGGTTCGAATCTTGACATTAGAATGTCGACAATCTCAAAGCTCAAACTACAAATTTATTTAGACAGTTGATTAGTAAAATAAAAAACAATCTGTTAAATTGATTTTTTTAAATGTTTATTTTTTTTTTGTAAGTTGTAAGTGATGTTTAATGTACATATTTCAGCAGTGTAAGTCTGTATTATTTACTAACATCTCGAAGTTAATATCTCTTTAACTTCGAGAATTCAAGCTAAAAGCTGTGCCTTTGATGTAAAGTTAATGTGACAAATTATTTGTGAAACGCCAATTTATTTGTCTCTTATGAAGAAAATTAAATTTGTTAGAAATTTTTTCGTAAGTACATATATGTACATTTTTTTCTTACATATTTCTTTTTATTTTTACCCAACTGACAAAGAGGGTAATGTTTTTGCGCGTATGTATGTTTGGTTTTAATAATAATAATAATAAACTTTATTGCAGACACATGGTCCATACAAAATCAATTTAGAAATTAAATAAAATTACATCATATAGACGTGTCCTGTCCACATTGCTAATACTAGACAGGTCAAGCTCACTCTATCAACAATGAGTTGCAGGTAGCTGTTAGCGCTGCCCCGCACCCGCTGCATCAGGGATGCTGCTCTCTTTCTTATTATTCTTTAAGTGGTGTATGTATGTAAATATAATTGTGGGGGCCTACAGACTAAACAAATGAACCGATTTTGATAAGAGACATTTCATTTAATTTGAGTGTCATAAGGTAAAGAACAATGCTAACTTCACTTGATCTTCAACAGATCTTGCTAATTCTCACTCTGTCTTCTTCTATTGACCTAAGTCAGAATGAAAAATAATAATAATAAACGTTCTTAGAAGTAGATAATTTGGCCATGGGGGTTCTGTGGTAACGATTCACTTTGGAATAGGTGGTCACTTGTCCAAAATAGTTTGGGGATTTCTGATTTACATAGTTTAAATAAAAAAATCTTTGTTTTAAATGCTTTGTTTTAAGGCGCTATTTCATCTCTAAGAGTCTCAGTTAGACATTGGTCATATTATCGTTGGCCTCTCACACCATAATTTCAGTATTAAACATATCTCATTATCTTTGGCAAAAAAAAGATAACATTATGTTTCATACAAATATTTTGATCTCAGAAACCAACGATTACTGATATAAAACTATTTCAAAGCACGTGTAAAAGTCTTAGAAATAATTCAACACCGGCGTGTTACACTTCTGAAATATGACGTCATTCATTTTATACGTTCTCGCTGATATAATGTGATTTTGGTGGAAATAAATTTTGTTATATTTATTGGGCTCCTTTTCCTTTGACGCTTTTAATAAATTGGTTTCGGATGACTTGATATTATGACATTTATAAAGCTAGTTATATCTCAGTTACTTTGGTAGAAAGATTTAATGTTTGTGTTCAATGATATCGCTTCTACTGCTGCAAGATATATTCAGAAACGTAAAGATATCTGTTTCTTCAAAAAAAATACAGTCGAATTGATAACCTCCTTCTTTTTGAAGTCGGCTAAAAAAAAAGAAACTGAGAAATTTCACGGTAATAGTTAATTATTTTGTTAAAATAAGTAAGCCTGGTGTACCAGTGCAAGCAATAAAAGGATAAAAAATAAAAAAGGACAATTTTTTACATTTTTTTTATTTAGTTTAGTTATTCAGAAATGTTTAATTAAACTCAACTATAATTAATTAACTTATTGAGATTTTTAAACATCTTTAAATTTTAATTAAATTACATTATTTATAAGTAAACTAGCTGTCACCCGCAACTCCGTCTGAGCGGATTGAAAAAAACGTAATATGCCTATGTGTTTTTCCAGACTATGTTGACCCGTTCCGGAGATACCTTCAAACAAACAACCATCCATTTAAACATTCGCATTTATAATATTACTAAAATATCAGAACATTTACGATACGAGAAAGTAGAAGTAAGTTAAACTATTGTGTTCACATTTTCACTTCCTAAATATAAAGTTTCTGGCTGATAACAACTTTGCACATAGCTATAAGAGCTACTCAAGTTTTCAGTTTAAATTACGCTCCGACTTTGAATCCCTTCTATCTCTAGGAGGAGCCACCATCCTTGCTGGTGATTTCAATAGCAAACACATTCGATGGAACTCTACCAGAATCAGTAAACGCGGCCGTGAGCTTGACTCACTGTCGGACTTACTTGATTTTGAAATCATAGCGCCACTAGAGCCCACTCACTACCCCCACATACTGGGACACACTCCGGATGTGCTTGATATTGCAATCATCAAGAATATTAACCTAACCTTACGTAATATTGAGGTGATACATAAGCTTCACTCAGATCACCGACCAGTTTTGCTACAGCTAGGGCCCTCTGCACCGGCTGACCCCCCAATTAAGACAGTCGTTGACTGGCACAAACTTAGTGCCAGACTCAAAGACATTAACTCCCCACATCTAAACGACATCCCCGACATAATTAATTCTGATAACGATATGGGCGTCGCGATCGGCTCTCTAACAAGTCATATCCAAACCGCCATCAAGGACTGCTCAAGGCAAATGCCAGAGTCAGACAATCAACGCTGGGCACTACCACCAGATGCCAGAGACTTGTTGAGACGCAAGAACGCGGCTACCCGAGCTCACGATTTGTATCCCACTGAATCGAACCGAAAACAGCTACGTAAATTACAGCGTGAAGTAAAAACACGCATAGCTGCCATCCGGAACGAACGATGGGATTCAACGCTTCGAAATATAAAGCCATCACATTTAGCATTCTGGAAGCTTCCCAAGTCACTTAAAGGCGACACGTACTCAACGATGCCGCCATTGTCGCGCCCAAATACAACACCAGCTATGCTGGACGAAGAGAAAGCCGAATGTCTTGCAGACAGCCTCGAGGCCCAGTGCTCCCCCAGTAGCCTACCGATCGACCCTGACCACCTACGGAGGGTGGACAGCGAGGTCGACCGAAGGAAAAACGAACCCCTTCTCGACTCAATTCCTCCGGTTACTAGCGACGAAGTCGAGAAACTAATTAAAAATCTACGTCCACGCAAAGCTCCCGGCTCAGATGGCATCACCAATAGGGTGGCGAAACTATTTCCAGTTGCCATTATACAACTTCTCGTAGCCATTTATAATGCGGCAATGACCAAAGGCGTCTTTCCCAGCGAGTGGAAGGACGCCGAAGTCATAGGGTTCCTCAAACCCTCAAAGCCACCTTCCAATCCCACGTCTTATCGCCCCATAAGCCTTCTCAAAACCCTTGGGAAGATTTATGAAAGATTAATATTAGCTCGCCTTCGCACCTTTATGGACACAAAAGGCATGCCTATTGCAGAACAGTTTGGCTTTCGCGCCAAACATTCATGCACCAATCAAGTGCACCGCATCACGGAGCACATACTTGTCAAACGCCAACGTGGCCTTAGCACCGGAGCTATCTTCCTCGACGTAGCGAAAGCGTTCGATAAAGTATGGCACAACGGGCTTATATACAAGCTATATGAGTACGGAGTACCTGACCGTCTCGTATGCATAATACGAGACTTCCTAAGTAATCGCACGTTTCGCTACCGCGTCGAGGGAGTGTGCTCACAATTGCACCCCGTTCGAACCGGGGTGCCCCAAGGTTCGGTGTTAGGGCCAGTTCTCTTTACCCTATACACCAATGACATTCCTCGCGTACACGGTGTAGAACTAGCTCTATTCGCCGATGACACCTGCGTATACACATCTGGACGTTCCCACGATGCTATATGTCGACGTCTCCAAACCGCTGCCAACACGTTAGGTGCCTGGTTTCGGAAATGGAGGATCGAAATTAATCCTAGCAAAAGCGCGGCGCTATACTTTTCACGCCAGAAAGGTACTGCTCTTCCGTCCATTAAACTCATGGACAGCCCAATACCTTGGGAAGACCAAGTTAAATACTTAGGTGTCATACTTGACTCTAAACTTAACTTCTCCGCTCACGTGACCCGGGTCAGGAACCGCGCGGCTTTCATCCTAGGTCGTCTTTCCGCGTTGATTAATAGAAAGAGTAAAATGTCCCTTCGGAACAAGGTGACACTCTATAAATCAGTAGTTCGTCCCGTCATGACGTATGCTAGTCCGGTATTCGCGCACATCGCCCCGAAACAAATACATCGACTTCAGGTGATTCAAAATAGATTCTTGCGTAGAGCCACGGGAGCCCCGTGGTACATGCGCAACAGCAATCTTCATATAGATTTGGACTTGCCCACCATTGCCCAACACCTGAAGTTGGCGTCGCGTCGTTATTTTGACTCTGCCGTCGGTCATCCTAATCCGCTTGTTGTAGGTGCCGCCACCTACAATCCAATCGCGCTCGGTAAGTTTCGTCGGGATTATCGTAGACCTAGGCACGTTCTTGACTTTCAAGACGATGCAATAACTATAGCTCAGATTAAGGCTAAACATCACAGACAGATCACACGCCGCAGTCGTTGTCGGCTGCGACAATCATTCTCGCGATACGGCCTCATAGCAGGCAGGTTTTCACCTATTAATAGTAGAAGCGTTGCTGGAGTTTCTTCCGCCACTTCTTCTCCCAGCGCTAACGCTTTCCGAAGTGGTAGTAATGTTAGCTGTATTAATAATAACAATCATATAATAGCAACCGATCAAGCCGAGGTTCGGCCCTCTCGGGCACCCTTGAATCGGAATGCTAAACGCGTAATGAGTGACAGCCCAAGCCGAGGTCCCCTCTCGGGGGCCCTTGCGCCCAGTCACTCCATGGAGCGTCCACCGAAGCGACCTAAGAGCTCGGTGACCTCCCAATCCGGTAATAATAACGAAGTAACAGCCCGAGCCGAGGCTCCTGAGGGAGCCCTCGAGCCTAGTTACTCTTAAACGAGGTTAAGGCTAAACGCCATCTGCGCCCGGCCACCTCAAGCCCGGTGAAACTGTAAATGCCTCCTCAAGGCAAACAGTGACTACTCAGTCACAAAAAAAAAAAAAAAAAAATCAGTTTAAATGTATTTGAAGTTAAATGTAAGGTTAAAATGTACAGTTAAATACAATAAAATAAGATCTAAATACCTAAAAACATTATTATAATATTTATTAAGCCCCAATAACTTAATGGCTAAGGCTACCGATCACACGATCGTAGGTTCAAATCGCGCCATTCGACTACTGAGAATCACATCCTGCCACAAACCTAGAGTTTGATTGGCTATCTATTTATCTATTCAACCACGTAACGCCCACTGCTGGGCATAGGCCTCCCCCAAAGATAGCCACGATGATCGATCCTATGCAACTCGCATCCAGGCAGGATACTCCCGCAACCTTGACCCGATCATCAGTTCATCTTGATCGCCCACGATGCGTAGACCTGTCTGTGGCCGTCACTCGGTTACTTTGCGGCTCCATAGGCCGTCCGTTCTGCAGACAATATGGCCGGCCCATCGCCACTTACGGTTTACAATTCTTCAGGCAATGTCGGTTACTTTGGTTCTGCGGATCACATCATTTCTGATGCGATGATAGGCTATAAAAATATATAGGTATGTAGTAGAGAATTTTAATATCTTCGCTTAGGTTTACTTTAGCTTTGCTACTGAGGTTGTGTGCAGGAGATCTAATGCGATACATTAGTTGTTTCAATGTATAACTTAGATCAAAGTCTCCTGACGAGTCTGTCGAGTTTAAGTTTTGAAACTATTTAATGGATTCCGTAAAGGCTTTAACTGACGTTAACACCTCCCCTTGTCGGTTTGAAAATACATCTTGTGCTATTCAATTAAACCGCAGTATAAAATTTATTTTCATTCAAATTATACTCTTTGAAAAACCACCTGCTACAATACAGTTACAACCTACAACCTACAAAGTTATCTGACATGGTGAGTATAAGTTAAAAAAATTATCCAGCACACTAGCGCCCCTGTCAATGACAAAAAATTGTCCGTCTTTCCTTGTCGTTCCTTAGCTGTGTCATTTTTTATTTTATGTTTTTTATATACCTATAGTCACCATGCGATGATATCTGGCACGGTGAGAGGCTATTGCGATTAGTTCTGCCAGAAAATATGTAAAACCTACAGGGGCGTACAAAATGGCAAAAAGAGGAAAACATGACATCGACGCCCCCATTGAACAATCCTGTAATTCACTCTTACCGGGTTTTTGATTTTCCGTCGAATTCGGCATCTAAAGGTCCAATGACACGTTGTGATTTTTTTTTTATATTTCTCTTAATGTTAATTACGGAGATAAAACGTCATTATTGAAATAATTTTTATTTAATTTCCGGTATTATAATTTTTCCTTCAATGCATAGAATACGCCTGAAATACATGAATGAAAATTAAATACAATGTAGCTATAAAAATTAGCTTTGTTTTGGTATCTAAAAGATTCTTGTACAATAATTATTGATGAAGTTATTAAAGAAATACGGAAAAATTATTCCTATTACGGGGTTATTCGATGGGGGTGTCGACATGACAGTTGCATTTCGAAGGCGCTAGTGGGCTGTCGTAATTAAGTTTGACTTATGCCCACCGGGACATATAGCCTTGTTGCACTATATGTAGGTTTTACGTATTTTCCAACAGAACTTACCGCGTTAGCAGAGCGAGAATAACCTTGTCGTCCACTATACGAACTAGCTATTGCTCGCAACTCTGTCTGCGCGAATTTAAAAAAAAAAACATTTTTAACAGCTTATGTGTTCTTCCAGACTATGTTTTACATCTGTGCAAAATTTCAGTGAGATCCGATAAGCAGTTAGATACCTCGTAACAAACATCCATCCATCTATACATTCCTTTATCATACTGTCAATATCCAATACTGTTTAAAAATACAATGTGTTTGTCATTTCTTTTAAATGATCAAAATTGACAAATATTTTATAGTATGTAACTTTGTTTGGTTATTTATTCATAAACTAGCTTTTACCCGCGACTTCGTCCGCGCGGAATAAAAAAAATGCACACAAGATAAAAAAAAAGTTCCTATGTCCGTCTCCTAGTTCTAAGCTACCTCCCCATCAATTTTCAGCTAAATCAGTTCGACCGATCTTGAGTTATAAATAGTGTAACTAACACGACTTTCTTTTATATATATAGATGAATGAACTAATATTTAGATCAAACCACAAAGGATCTAAAAAATCACCAGTTTTTTTTAAAATCGTATATACTCATTATAAAAAAAATAATTATAATTAATTTAAACCTAAGGTCAACAATCTCAATTTTTTTTTCGTTAGCACTTAAAATCCTAAAGATTCAACATAAAGTTGTTTTACATTAAACATAAAAGAAAAACTAGTGAATTCAGCTTTTTCCCAACAGCGAAATAACCTCAAAAATACACGTCCCAATTTCGTTGGTGTGAATTTTTGCAACCTGTTTTCATATTCTTTAAAATAACCTTGTTCATGTAAAAATTTTAAACGTATGCGAGATTTTATTAAAATTTTCTCCTCACATACATAACACGTGTTTGCTTTTATAAGGAAAAAGTTTTTTATCCGCGCCGTAGCAACGGCTGTGGTATTCATATTTGTTAGGGCTAGCAAAGAACTACACTACTCCACAATTCTATAAAAAAATTATAAAGCATTTCTAACGCCATCTGTTAGAAAATTATGAAATCAATATTATATTTTTAATATCCCATAATAGTAATCGATGTATATGACGGCGTATCCGCCAAAGTCAAATGACTGGTTGACTTTTTCAGCCAAGCGAAGCGTCACTGTCGGTGGTTGTGAGGGCGGCCATTGAACAGTGTTGTTCGAGACGGCGCCCGCGCACCACGCTTGCGACGAATCGCTTAGCATCTAATTAACAATTAAAATCTAGCGCTTAATTAAGTTGGTGTCGCATTGGTTAGACACTACAGTGTTCATTCCACTGTGTATTTTTGGTTAGCTAACCCTTATTAAACAACTGCGATTGCAACAAGGACTCGTGATCTGTTCACGCCCACCTGCCGACATACCCGCTTTTATACTCGCACAATATGATTTCTGATGAAGGCCCTCCTGCCCCTTCATCAGAAGTGGGATAGGCCTTTCAGCCCACTATCTTCTTTCCAAATTACTTTATAAGAGGGTGAAAAAAACAAACGGCCGTTAATCAAATCTCTTGCGGTTTAATTAAAATTTGCTCAGCTCAGGTCGGAAGGTACTCCACCTCTGCGAACAAACGAGTCTCGCAAGAGGAGGCGTTGTGCCGATCGTAATAGGGATACGTCTACATCTAGTGATAGTGATAGTGAACTATCTTCGGTGCATAGTCGAAAACGTTATCCGAGTCAGAGCCATTTATGTTGGATGACTTGTCCTGGATGCCTTGCAGATTGTGGTAAGACGAATATTGTCGTCCGAGTCAGAGCCATTTATGTTGGATGACTTGTCCTGGATGCCTTGCAGATTGTGGTAAGACGATTATTGTCGTCCGAGTCAGAGCCCTTTACGTTGGTCGACTTGTTCTGGATGCCTTGCAGATTGTGGTAAGACGATTATTGTCGTCCGAGTTAGAGCCCTTTAAGTTGGTCGACTTGTTCAGGATGCCCTGCAGATTGTGGTTAGACGAATGCTGTCGTCCGGGTCACATCCACCAAAGGATTGACCTGTCCAATAGTACCGATTGTGAACAGTTAACCAACATGCTGTTTAGTGACAAGGCGGTGTCATCTGACTTAATTGTTACGAGACGCTCGCCTTAAGTCTTAAGTGTTATATGAGGATTGTAATGAGTAGTCCGTCAGGATGCCGAACGGAATAGGTACAACTGCAGTTCATTGTTTCAGAGAATCGCCCGAGGACGGTCGAATGTCAGTCCGGCCGTGACGGCGTATCCGCCAAAGTCAAATGACTGGTTGACTTTTTCAGCCAAGCGAAGCGTCACTGTCGATGGTTGTGAGGGCGGCCATTGAACAGTGTTGTTCGAGACGGCGCCCGCGCACCACGCTTGCGACGAATCGCTTAGCATCTAATTAACAATTAAAATCTAGCGCTTAATTAAGTTGGTGTCGCATTGGTTAGACACTACAGTGTTCATTCCACTGTGTATTTTTGGTTAGCTAACCCTTATTAAACAACTGCGATTGCAACAAGGACTCGTGATCTGTTCACGCCCACCTGCCGACATACCCGCTTTTATACTCGCACAATATGATTTCTGATGAAGGCCCTCCTGCCCCTTCATATAATAAATACCCTTTAAATAACCTTTACATATTTTTTTAAATATTAACAAGGTAGAAATCTTCGCGAGCCTTCCTAAAGCACAAAATGCAATCGATAGCAAAGGAGCAAATATCGAATCACTGAAATTGTTCTTCTTCCAGTGCCTCTTCAGTCTTGAAGGTTGGCCGTATGCAGCCAGTTTAAATTTTACAGATGCGTTGTGTACCACGAATTGTATGTGAAAGATGATATTGTTTGTCTAAGATTCTCTTTCCTATATGTCCCCTCCTCCGCCAAATCCGTCTCCCCTTCCCATCTTTTGACTTATAAGAAGAAGAGGGACAAATAAAAACAATGTAATAATATCTTTCTCACTTAAATGTTACGATGCCTCGTGAAGTTGCAAGAAAAACTGTTCCCAAATAAAAATCGAAAAGATTTCAGTGAAAAGTACAAAAAGATTGACGATCGAAAAGAACTTGAAATAAATATCGCTTCCGTTTCCTTTGCCATTGACAACACATTTTCAACTTTTCTATCGGAACTTCGCAATTGTTTGGGTCGGTATTGAGATCGAAGCATTGATACGTCTATAAAATGTTCAGTCGACTGAATGATTTAATCGTTTGTAGGAACAATACGATAGGGTTTTGTTATAACCGTATATTCCACTGCCTATCGTGGCACTTGTGTCAATTGCAGATGTCTGTAGGTAGCGGCCACTTCGCTATTTCAGCGAATTTAGGTGGCCGCTTGCTCCTTTGCCACCTTATTATATAAAAAATATTCAAACATCAACAACATGATAAAACAGTTAGTAACTCGATATGTTAGGGCGGGAAATAAATTGCTAATAATCAGTCTCAATGAACTGACATGTTGTAAGGACCCTAATTCGTAAGCGTTACTTTAGTGACATAAAACATTTTATGCTTGTCGTTTTGTATTAGAAATACAATAGCGTCATCATCTACAACTTGTTACCGATGTCTATGGGCAATGGTCACTTCGCTATTTTAGCGAATTCAGGTGGCCCTAAATTCTTTTGCTACTATAATTATCGTAGTATTACGTGGAGTACTAACTATAAAAAAATAAGAGAATTGCTTAATGACTTCATCTCGGATGCCAAAAAAATGTACAGTGTAGATTAGAGACATTAAAAAAACGTTCTTATAGATACAGAAGTTTCTATAAAACTGACTATTTGTTTTCATTCTTACTCCCGCGGTGGTGTTGTTGAAACATCACAAAGCACAGAACACAAACCATAGAATGTAAATATCACTGGTTCCACCGTGCGTCATGCGAATTAGTACCACAATACCAGTGAAAACCCACCTTAAACAATACACTAAATGACAAAATTTAATCAGCACACGGGACTACACTGAATGTATTATTCAAAGCAACAAACACGCCGCACAATAAAGCCTGCGAGAGATAAAACTGCGCATTTTTATCAACTTTTATGTTGCAATATAAAAAGTATTCCCTTCTACTGACGTACTGGTAAGTTTACTATCATACTGTATGTTTTATGAAGTCTGTGGTATGCTATATTATACTTATTTAAAAAAGTTGTATGTAGCATACGAATCCGTCGTCGCGGAATTATAATAAACTAAATTAGTTGCCTTTTTTTCATACTGTGTTCAACATGTATGCCAAATTTCAGTGAGATCCATGTAGCCGTTCCGAAGATGCGTTCAAACAAACATCTATCCATCTGTACGTCCATATATCTAACCATTCGCATTTCTAATATTGCTAGCTGTCGCACGCAACTTCGTTTACGCGGATTTAAAAAAAAGCCTCTGTGTTCTTCCAGAGTATGCTCTACATCTATGCCTAATTTTATCGAGATCCCTTGAGCCGTTTTGGAGATACCTTTAAACGGATCCATCCATCCATTTAAACGTCCGCATTTATAATATTAGTATGATTAAGAAAAAATGTAATACTTTAGATTTGCGCGTCAAGTGGAAAGAATAGCAACAAAATTACTACTACACTATCAAATTTGTAAAATACATCAATATATTTCTACATATCAAGAAAGCAAAATTACAGCAATAAAATTAATCAAAAGTGAAATTAAAAAATTGAAACAAATTTAAAAAACTGCCTTAAACAAAAACCTTTTTGTCCTTTGTACGTTCGACAATCGCATAGATATTTCTATTTTCTATTAAAAATAGTTCAAATATTATACATTTAACTCGTTACTTGAATTAAATTACACCATATGAACTTTTAAAACTCTTATTCGAGGTGAAATTAGGTCAGAAGTTTGTAAAAGCTTTTGAAAATACTCACGATTTTTTATAAGGAAAAGTTATAAGGTTGGATCAAACAGTAGTTTGGCAAACATAAAGAATGTTGTAAAGTTGCGAACAAGTGGGACAAATCGAAAAAGTTATAAGTTCAAGTTATGAAACGCTATAGACTTTTTTATACGTCCCATAAAACTATTATTGATATATGAGTTTGTGTCGTTTCGAATTCTGTGATAAAATATTTGCGTACGAACATTTAAAATTTGTTATAACAACATGGAATGGACCAGTCAATATCAGATATAGTCATTGTAAATTAAAATTAAAAATTTCAAATAAAGCAATGTTTTTATGCAATTTGAAATTCTAGATTAAAAATATTTTCCTGGGGTCGTGCAGAAGGTCAATGTATAGGGTCCTGATGCGTCTCATTGGAGATCCCGGGACCCGCGTAGTCGCAATTGACTATGGCCTTGGGGGTGTCCTTGCCCCGAAAAGACAGGATATCTTTTGAAGATTTCCCCCCTATAACAAAAGAAAGACTAAAATTATTATCAGTAATATTATAGATTAACCAAGTTATCTGATAGGGTGGACATTAGTCAAATTAGGTTATTACAGCGCCCTCATGTCACGGTCAAAAAGGTGTCACAATATCCATGTCATACTGTAGCTGTAATTTTCTATGGCTATATAGATTTTCCACGTTTTTTTGAGAGACCTAACCATGATAACAGCGCCTCTCTTACCGGCCCAGTTAATCTTGTAGCACTATACTTGCTTTTTAAATGTAAGTGGCAGTCAAACGGACTGGCCAGTTGGAAAGAATTATGAACATACTTATAAAAAAGATAACATTTAATTTAGTAGAGTATTTTACAACTTTTATAGAAAAAGTCGTTAGAAAAAGATGAACGTTTTCTTTTTCTTTTTTACCAAGGTTTAATGGATTATAATATCTGAATTTAATGTCTATAAAGAAGAAAGATTTGGTTGTTTGTTTGTATTGAATAGACTAGCCCTGGGTGACACATTTATTGCTAGATTTTATTTAATTTCGCGTGAACGAAGTCACGGACAACTACTATCTTACTTATATTATAAATGCGAAAGTTTCGATGGATTTATGGATGTTTGTAGGTATCTCCGTAACGGCTTAACAGATCTTGATGAAACTTTGATGTAGAACATATTCTGTAAAGAACACATAGACAACTGATTAAGTTTTTTCCGTGCGGACGGTGTTGCGTTTCACATCTAGTTTCATATAAAGTTATTTTGACTAACTTTGCAACACGTGTATGTATATAAAAGATAATGTATTGAACGTGGGTGTTGTATGGATCACGTAGTTAGTTTATAGTTTCAGTTTAAATTTACTTAAGTAATATTTATCTTCAAACGTTCATTGAATACTAAAGAGACATTTTAATAGATTATGCTTTTAAAGTAAAAGGGAATAAAGTATTTTACTAGGAATTAATTTCATATTTTCATATTTAATTCACTGGCTGGTAATAATTAGTTTGCGTACATATATGACTGCAAGAGATCGCGCTGCATCTCACCGATCAGATGAATCGATCAAGTGAAGGTTCAGTCATCATCTGATTTCTACGCAGTCGTGAGGGACGCGCTGGATCGCAGTCGGTAGAAACGAATCATCTACTACAGAACTAACCCTGATGCTGGCTACGATCCTCAGCCATGAGGGACTGACTTTAGAGAGAGAAATATATGTTACTGTTATTTTCCACTATATTCTACTTACGTCGTCAATGTTTATATACCCACCAAATGGCTCGATGCCTTTTTTCTTCAGAGAGGAATGCTTTATACATAATCCGCGCCCCCGGGGGAAGGAGACGCGGTAGTTATGAGGGATTCTCTTCCTTATTGGAAGCATACCCACTAATCCTTTCTGTTCCATCAACGCATCGGGACTAGGCCACGGGCACGCTTTCGCTTTCGTCCGCGATGGGGGCTCGATGCCTACAATAAGTTGCCGTTACCACGCTGGTCCAGTGTAGGTTGACTTTACACATATCTCTAAATATATTCGCAGATATGTGCCGATTGCATCTAGATCTTTCCTTTACTATAAGAATGTCTGATATATGTACATACGAAAATCGAAAAACACATTAGTACATGGCGGGATTTGAACCTGGACGTTCATATTACAAGTTAACTTATCCCCTGAGTCAACGACAATCTTACCTTAATTTCACAAGAGTTTAACTATGATATATTCGTTTATGTACTTTTAGATAATATGGAGCGAATGGCGCGTTAAAAGTTACCAAAACCATCGGTCAGATAGCTGTAGTGAGGGGACGTAAGCGTTGATATTTTTGTAGGTCTAGTGTTCCGCCGATACACCGGCACAGTGTTGATTTTCTCTCTAACAGATCAAGAATAATTTTCTAATCTTGACCAGCAGCTGTAAAAGACCTTGTTTTTGAAGTATGTACATCATTATCATATCCATGTCCTTGTTCCATTATATTTGGGGTCGGAGCGACAGTTTTCAGCCTCCAGATCGATCATTCGTCATTTAATTCATATCGTATCATCATTCATGTATTCCATTATTTTAGATCTATCCTAGGAAAGATTTCATTCAATTTTTTAAAAGATTAAAAGACCATCTGAATAAAATTACCTTAGTATTTCAACAGGCATTAAAATTTCATTGCTCTGACGCTCGACTCGTTAGAGTAACACGATTTCCTTTTGCCTCGACGCTCCTGTTGATCCACGGATTATTAAATACTTTGTTACACTGAATAAAATGTCTCTTTTTATATAAACAACATAGTTAAATCATGTTCATACTTATAGTCATAACTAAATAGACACTGAACAATAATTTCAATAGATTTTAGATTATTTATCAACGTGTGTGTTAATAATGTCGTCACTTAATTAGATTCATTTCGGTTCAATTTTCCTTCACTTCTGAGTGTCAGTTGATAACAAACATTACAGAGTTTTCAAAAGCCGATGTCAATGCTTTTCATTTGTTTTAAGATCAACAACGCCATCTAGTTTTCAATTCAATTAAACTATTTTTTTTAATCAAAAGAAGTTTTATAACGTGCGTAACGCAATGCATTCAAAATAGAATACAGTAAATCGTCGACAATTCGCGAATATGTCGACATGCCGGCAGTCGCTGCAATCGTGTTTCTACTCTTGTTTCATTCCACAAAACTGTACGCATACAACGAGTACCATTTTAAAAATTTAATTGCAACATTGCTCTATGTTTTGTAGTTTTTATTATTTTTACTCTGTGAATATTTTAAATTCGTACACTTTTAATATGTCCGGTATAAACACTTGAACTATCAAACCTAAATTGATGAAATTTTGTTCACATTTAGAAAGTACAATATTGTTTCAATAACCAACCAATTTTTTTTCTAAACTTATATGTGAATCTTAACATGTTTCTCTTTGTTACTACGCTAAGTTCTTACCTTGAAAAAATTTACTATTTCATTCCAAGAAACTTTGAACTCGTCTCAAAGGTTTTATTAACTCTTGTGTAGAAAAGGGATTAAGATCAAATGATCCCTTTTACTTTTTGAACTTAAGTAGTATGAATAAGCAATCATAGAAAGATGAGTTTCAAAAGACTTGGTAAACTTTATCAAATACGATGAAACATTTTTTGTATTAAATGAACGCATTTATTTATAAACTAGCTTTTGCCCGGGACTACGTCTACACGGAATTTAAAATTTCAGAAATAGGGCATGAATTTAATTGATTTTTTTAAAGAAAAAAATGTTTATTGTGAGAAAACTATAAAAGATAGATATATGCTTTCGCGGACTTTTATTTAGCACATTTAAAGAGCTACAATTCTTCAATACATCATTTTTATGTAAGTCCTATAGTTTAGCTTACGTAAGCGCTGAAAGCAAAAATTTCCCTAATTTTCGCAACACATTTTGAAGCTAAACTCAAAATATACTAGTCTTCTAGTTATTTAAAAAAAATGCAGTCGTATTGATAACCTTCTTCTTTTTGAAGTCGGCTAAAAATTAGCCTATGTGGTCTTCCAGACTATGTTCTATATCCATACCGAATTTTATCCAGATCCATTGAGGCGTTCTGTAGATAACTTCAAACAAACATCCAACCATCGATCTAATCACTCGCATTTATAAGTAAGAAGAATGATTATTTCGAACGAAAAGTTCAATGTTTAAATTTTTAAAATAGACGTAACGCCATCTATTATTAAGTCTATGTAACTAATTAGGAGACGTTTCCTATTCAATTTCCTATGCAATATGAAAGATTCGTGTATCAATATATGACCATACTTCCTGAATCGTTATAAGACGGAAGTCGTTAAGTCAACTCCAATACGAAATGTCTGGCACTCCAATGCTCATTATTTATTTTTCCTTCATATTCAAGTATTAACAAATAAAATGTAATTCTCCCGACTCTTAGAAGGGTAATTATTACGAGAGGCGAAAGCTTTGTACACTTTTAAGAAAATTGCATGAACAGTTAAACGTGAAATTGAATATAATTATGTCTAAAGCTAAAAAGAGATCGTCGGTGACTCAGGGGTTAAGCACTTGACTTGCAATCTGCAGGTCCTGGGTTCGAATCCTACCATATACCAATGTGTTTTTTCGATTTACATATGTACATTTATCGGAAGTTCCACCGGTGAAGGAAAACATCATAATGCAACCTGCACATCTGAGAAGAAATTCAAAGATACGTGTAAAGTCAACCCGCACTGGGCAAGCGTTGACTATGGCCTAGTCACCTCTAACTTAGGGTAGGCTTCTAGACCCTCAGTGGGGATGTATAGTGAGCTGATGATGTTAAATGTGGCTAAAGATACCCTCAATCAAAAGTTTTTTTTTTAATTACGGTTGAATTACGACCAATGGATGAGCACTAGTTATAACAAATCCATAAAGTTCTAAGCTAAGTATTGGGGAAATAAGTATTCCTCTTACTTGAATTCTTATCACACCGATATATCGTGGTTTGAAGATATGAAGTGGGTCGTAAATCTTACACTAAGATAGACTTTGCATGACTGAATCTTTAAATCTATAATTTATTTATAACATTAAAAATATTGTGGTTAAGTAGGTTATGTTTATGTTTTGTATGCAAATTATGTTTTGTATCAAATCGTGACAAAAACATTGTAAACTTTAAATATATATAACTTAAATTATGTTATACTTTCATTGCATAAATGCGAACGTTTAGATGGATGGATGTTTGTTTGAAAGTATCTCCAGAACAGCTCAACGGATCTTGATGAAATTTGGTACAGACATAGAATATGGTCTGAAAGAACAAATAGGCTACTAATAAAGTGTTTTTATATTCCGCGCGAACGGAGTCGCGAGCGACAGCTAGTTTCTTTATAATTATGTAAAGTGAAGAATTTTTTTTATTCGGATAGTTGTTTCTAGAAGCTTATATTTAACTTAATATGTATTTAAGTTGGGGAGTAATTTTGCAACTAAATTTTGATGCACATATCTTCAACCGATTGAGTTGAATTTATTGTAACATAAAATAATGTAATGCTGATTTCTTAAAATTTTCATTAAATTAAGGAAGTTTATTTGAAACATTGTTTCTTTTGATTGGGACACCTAAGCAGCTGTCGCTGTGCTGCGGCTTCGATCGCTCGGAATTAAAAAAATCTTAATTAGTAGCCTATACTTTTCAGGCTATGTTCTGGAGATATCTTCTATCAAACATCCATCCTTCCATACATCCAAACTTTTTGTTATATGTAATTTAAAAAAATCACTGAACATATCGTAGTTATGCTAAAATTAAGTAGGAAATGTAATTTTGTCACTATTCATTGTCCATCATAACCTGTAGTTGAATGCTATAAAGTTTACTATCTCTGTTATACGATCGCACTAAAACCTTGCTCCGCGAGTTGCATGACTTCAATTTGTAGAATAGCTTCGCTACAGCAATTCCTAAAACGTCGTAAAAGAATAGGTGTGATACAAAGATATTTAATATTAGTGATGCAACGGATGTCTGTTTCCGTTTCCGCAAGTGCGGAAGTTCCGCGTGCTTTTCAACATCTGTTTCTGCTTCTGTTTCCGCAACTTTTATAACGGAGATAAAACGGAACTTTACGACGGCTGAGAGATCCAAATGCGCGGCGCGAGACGCGCAGTCCGTGCGCGGCCTTTCGGCACTTGTCGCATTTGTTTGTTTACGTACTTTTTCGTGAATTTAAGCGCGTAATATTTTCTGCTGCTGTTTGAAACAATCAGTTTCTCTTGCTGGAGTAATCTGTCTAGTTGTTGTCCATATAAAATTTGACAACTGGCAATATGTGACTATTTCATACTTACGAGTTATTAAATGTACTTTTGAATAAGTGATAACTATGTAATATATCATCATCATTATATAGCTAGAAATATATTTGTCGTTTGTCAACACGAGTGGTGTGGCGAACTTTAATTTGTAAATAGTGTAATTTTGTTTCCTGAAAATAAATTGTAGGCTAAAGGACACCGATATCCAATGCCTTAATAAATTAAAAACGAATACAAACTGTTTTTACCGAAAAAAATATTTTTGTAAATATGTTTTTTATTATTATTTACACTTCTGTTTTCGCATCCGTTTCCGTTTCCGTTTCTGCTAAAATTTATTTTTGACATCTGTTTCCGTTTCTGGTTCCGGTAAGACACTTCCGTTGCATCACTATTTAATATATAGACGAGATATTTGAACTAAATTTTTTCGCTAGTCGCTTCTCTGTCGTGTTTATTTCTCAGTTGTCAAGTATACCACGCTGCCTCGGTTCGGTATTTTAAAGTCAAAAACATTTTACAAAATTGTAATAAACTCTGTTGTTAGGACTTAGTAAACTAATATTATAAATGCCAAAGGATGGATGGATGTTTGTTTGAAGGTATCTCCGAAACAGCTGAACGGGTCTTGATGAAATTTGGCATACATGTAGAACATAGTCTGGAAGAACACATAGGCTGTATATATTAAATACAATATTATCCTCAACTCACTATACTTCCTCACTAGGAAAAAATAAATCTCGTATAATATATAGAATAATAAACTAGAAGGCGAGGGTTTACGAAATAAACCACCTTTTGAAAAAGCAATTTTGTAGCTTAGACGGCAAATGTTTTTCAGTAGAGGTAAAATATGCGTCCTCTTTTGACGTAAAAATCCCATCATGTATGCACAACATTGTACAGAATGTTACTCTTCTATATATCTGTATCAGCAGTAAAATCTGAAATCACATGTAAGTACGAAAAAACATTATTGGTATTTTTTCTCAAACCTTTTAAGAATTTATGACGACAGTGTTTTGAAAATTAATTAGACCGGAATGCCAAAGCAGCGTATCTCGGGACCCTGACTGGCCGCCAACCTATTGGCCGGCCTAGATACTGCTGGTGCTACAAGCGATGGACTGGCAGGAGAAGGCACAGGACAGGCGACTCTGGCGATCTCTTGTGTCAGAGGCCAAGACCCACTTTGGGTCGCTGCGCCAGCGGAGAAAGTAAGTAAGTTTTGAAAATATACTTCGGTAGTTGTAGATAGTAATGAACTTTAAAATATATAGGTATATGTTATTTAGGAACATAAACCTACACCGGTTTTGCTGATTCGAAACAAGTTTCTTCATATATCTTACTAATATTATAAATGCGAATGTTTAGATGGATGGATGTTTATTTGAATGTATCTGCGGACCAGCTAAACAGATCTTGATAAAATTTGTCACAGTTGTAGAAACATAGTCCGGAAAAACACAGACTTATTAAGTTTTTTTTAATACCGCGCGGATGGATACGCGGGCGACAGCTAGTTTATTAATAAAACCGGACACCGAAATGTAAAAATACTTGTTTAATAATTTTCTCGTATGTTATCAATTAATTTTATGTCTTCCGTAAAATTTATTGTATTTAAATATTTCTAAATCGATGCCAAAAACAATTTTATTAAATATTCAATGATAGATTATTGATTTAATTTGCTGTTAATATTTTTATACATCTATAAAGAGGAAGGATTTGATAATTTGTTTGTTTACATTAAATAGGCTCCGAAATTACTGAACCTATTTGAAATTTTTTTTCACTGTCGGAAAGCTACACTATCCCAAGGTGTCATTTTAGACGCTGGCTACTAATAATATGAATGTTTCATGCTTTCCATTGTAGGTTTACATTGTTCAAGATGTAATCCAGTATTTGGATCGCTGGACTGGAATAATATAAACCGAGCATTATAACTTATAATCTCTGATACGGAAACAGTAGTATTTTCTTAACGATATTATTATACAATAATTTAACTATGACCCTGAACATCTTCCTACCGGTTTTTAGTTATGTAAGCAATTTATATATGACAAAACGTGAGATATATCTAATATATAAAATTCTCGTGTCACAGTTTTCGTTCCCGTACTCCTCCGAAACGGCTTGACCGATTCTCATGAAATTTTGTGAGCATATTCAGTAGGTCTGAGAATCGGCCAACATCTATTTTTCATTTTTTTTTTTTACTGCGCGCGGACGGAGTCGCGGGCGACAGCTAGTTAATATAAAAATCCTTACCTAATAACATAAATGCGAAAGTAACTCCGCATGTCTGTCTCGCTTTCATGTCAAAACTACTCAACTGATTTAAATGGAATTTGTACACAAAAAGTAAACATAGACTACTTTTTAATGGAAAAAAGAATTTTAAGGGGTTTAATGGTAGAAAAGTTGTATGGAAGTATAGTATTTTTTTGAGCTAGATGCTTGCAACTTAAAGGGTGTAAAATAACAACAAAAAATAGGGGATGAAAGTTTGTATTTAAATATGTGTTTAATATGTTTGCATCAAGACACAAAATATAAGAACTATTCTCACGATTATTTCTGGAGTCAATACGAAATGTGAAACTGAAACACGATTAAAAAATGCTAACCACACATACTATTTCACAGTACAAAGTTGCGGGCACAACTGAAAAACAAAAGCGAAAAACTTTGACAATGAAAAGTAAAATAAAAATCTACAGAGGCTTTCACTTGTTCGTTCATTTGATATCATTATAAAGAATCTATTATATATCGCAAAAATCAATAAAACAAACTGGCTACTGTTATTTTAAAACACAAACAATGCCAGTCTTAATAGTAAAAAAAAATACTTACCTCGATACGTTAACTACTACTCTTTGCTAATCTACTTTTTAGACACATCATCGTAGTATTATGAATCACTTTATGATTATTATTTAAATAAAAAACAGATCTATAATAAACATTTTAATGGCAACTGTTCTTACTATGAGTTTCCACTGCATAAAATCTTTATAAAATACAAATTGTCATCCGTCTAATTATCTTTGCAAAACAGAGATAATTATATGTTTTTTCCACAATTGTTTCAGCAGTGAAACTCGTTTTAAAATTAAAATATAAATCACAGATAAAATAACTACATTACTTAGTATACTATTACATTTTATTGCATACACTGTACATACGATGTCCTTAAAAACATATGCGAAACCAAAAATAAAAGGTCTCTCAATTTTAACAAAAAGGCTCTCTCAAAATTCTCTCCCTTCTTTCATTATGAGGTGTCAAAAATACAAGGGACCACTTGAATTCGCCGAAATATCCAAGAGATGCGGATGAAGAGGATAATTCCACTTCCTATGAATCCCCTCCTCCGTGAAATATATTTCCACTTCATCCAAACCTTAACCTTAACCCTTGGTCGTCCCATTGCAGCGGGCAAACAGAGTGCAACAGATATTGTTGGCGTCTACTACTGTTAAGACTTGAAATAGGTTATATTATTGTATTCTAAATGTCTCTTAAACTATAAACAAATCTTCCGCATTGACTCTTGCAGCATGATACTTATAAATTTCGTTCTCTTCATCCAATCCTTCCTTTGCTCTATAATACGGGAATTCGTTATAAGTAGGTAGATAATATAACCCAGGTCTATCAAATTTAGTCTCCAAACCGACATAATTTGTCTCCGATCCATTATAACATTTAGCAAACCTAGCATCTTGGATAGAATCACATTTAATTGCTATAAATTTCTTCGGATTTTGAACAGCTAGCCACCAATATATAGCAGATCTTATATGACTGCAAATAACTAAACAGGGAACCGCTACTATATCACCGGGTTGGTATTCTCCGCCGTTGACATAAAAATCTACATGTCCTAGATTTTCAGCTATACCAAATCCATCAATATTGGTATGTAATATATCAACTCTTTCAGCATCTGTTTTACGCAGTCTCAAATCAGGAGGTAATCCTCTAAAGCAAGGACCAGCTGGATCTAAACCGGTTAATCTCGATGGTTTTTTACCAGTTGCGCTATAGTAATATTTAGATGCATAACCAGCTATGTGAGCTCCAATACTCATACCAACAATTTCTAAATTATCCGCCTTCAAACCTAGATTTTCCAAATTGACTAGTAACTCACCAATCTTATCGCCGATCACTTTTGACAGTCTTACTGATCTGGAAATTTAATAAAAAAACATGAAGTTATAAAAGTAATGAAGAAATAAGTAATACTTTTTTTTTAATTCATTTCAAAATTAGAGATTAACCATAAATAAATCGTCTTATAGAAGAAAGAAAGGTTAAAGACTCGAACGTTCACAATACATTAAATGCATATCTTTCAAATAGATTGAATTGAGACTTGCATCGAGAATAAGGCGAAGGTATGCTATTGTATGCAATTAAGAAACTGTATAAAGATCTTACATTCATAGCTTCGGTAGAAGACACCACTAAAATTTTGTCTACACAAATTAAAGAAGCATTAGTGAAATTTTTATTGTGGCTGACCACTGTTTTAATCTTGTACATAAGTAATTTAACATGTTTTAACGTTAGAGGCGCAATTAATAGGCATCGAGTTTCATAATTCTAGGCTTCTATATTCATCATAATAATCATCAGCTCACTATACGTCCCCACTGAGGGCTCGGAGCCTACCCCAAGTTAGGGGTGACTAGGCCATAGTTAACCACGCTGGCCAAGTGCGGGTTGGTTGACTTCACACATATCATTGAATTTCTTCTCAGATATGTGCAGGTTGCATCACGATGTTTCCCTTCACCGTAAGAACGTCGGATAAATGTACATATGTAAATCGAAAATCGAAAAACACATTGTTACATGGCGGGATTCGAACCCAGGACCTGCAGATTGCAAGTCAAGTGCTTAACCCCTGAGCCACCGACGCTCTTGTATATTACGCATGGTAAATCGAAACCTAGCATATGTGGCCTACTAATGTGTGTAATCCCAGATCTCCACTTTCATGACATTTATTTTAATATATGCTGTCATCCCTTTAGAAAAGAATTAAAGATCTTAGCGAGCTCCAAGCCAAGACTGGATCGAGACGGCACACGATCCAGAAAAGTCAGAGCCCAATATTTTTGGTATAGTTCTTAGTCATCCCTTTCGTTCCCTTTGACAAAAAATAGAAAACCGTCACCGCAATCCAATCCATAGTTAGAAGGTTACACTCACTTGGGATATATATAAGTGAGGAACTGAAAGGTTTCTGACAATAACACGTTGTAACCACGTTTCGAGTAGACAGTGCCTATCGCTTGGCTGAACGGAAAGTAAGCACTGTCAAAGAAGCCACCAATGTAGAACACGGTCTTTTTGTTTTTAAAATCTGGAATAAGATCATTGTTTTTATATTCTATACCAAACAAGCAGAAGCATCACTTGATACATCTTTTAACGTTTTCCTTTATTTCTAACTTCTGGTGAAAAGTCTTTAATGAATACTAATTTATGTTTTAATTAATTTTCCACATCGGATCTACGTTTTTCGTTCAATTTTATAACAGAAAATGAAGCATAGGAAGTTCAAATTTAAATTTTATTTAGAATTTTTTGAGAGAATAGTGGGATAATAGGAAGTACATTTCGTGATTCCTGAGTACATTTTTGATTACTTACCTACTAATTTATCTTTGGCTAGTGACTTCGCTGCTCCTGCGATAGGATAGTCTGTTCTATGAACTTTACCATTAATCACTTTGTGTACCAATATCCTCAACATTTGGAGTTTCTTTTGACTGATCGTTGCATTCTTTAGAACACCTGGACCTGAGGAAATTTTGTAAGAACTTGTCACGTATCTTCTTTTTTTTAAAAAAAAATCTTTTACTAAAGTAACATGTATATACATACAATTTGCTATAGATTGCGATTACTGGTTAATAAAAGCTTTTATAAAAAAAAAAAAAAAACTTAATAACATTATTAAGTTTTTTTATATGTCTAGAAATATGGTCTAATTAATTACGAATAATAAATTGAAGATCTTTTTACTATTATCATATTTCTTATAAGGATGATAAATAATTGAAGTAAAATAAAGAAAATAAATGTGAATTACTAAATAGAAACAAAAGTAATTAATAAATTGAGAGATATATTACAAATAAAATTTAAAAAATCAGTATGCTGTAACACTACATTTGGTCCATAGTATAATAGTGACTCACAATTAGGTACCAATCCTGCTGGGGACCCGATATTCGGGCTCGGAGTGTACTCATCACCAGATACGAAACCAAACACCAAAAGCACAACAAGGGTCACATGTACGTAACCAATTACTACTTCTCTCGCCATCCTGTAAGAAAAATAATCTTTCATTTCTTTAAAGTTTTCTACCTATTTTTTTCTTTAAATTGATGTTTTCATAATTATTAATTTTTTTAATAAGAAGTAATTGTACATTGTCGAAGATTCCGAATCTAATGGTGCAATAGCACAAATTCATCATCAGCTCACTATACGTCCCCACCGAGGGGCTCGGAGCCTACCCCAAATTAGGGGTGACTAGATCATAGTCAACCACGCTGGCCAAGTGCGGGTTGACTTCACACATATCATTGAATTTCTTCTTAGATATGTGCAGGTATCACGATGTTTTCCTTCACCGTAAGAATGGCACAAACTATTTACTACGAACTACTAGTCGTCATAAGTACAAAAAAAAACACAGGATCATGGTAACTTCAAACGCAAAAAACATGGTAACTTCTTATGGGTACTAACATTTTTAGACGCTATTGAAGTCGTATTAAAGATATTTTTCCAAGCCCGAACGTTTCTTTTGAACTCTAATAGAAGATTGAAACTATAAACTCATATGAACTGGTAACGAAATCATTCAAAATAGTTATATTTCAACAATATTTCCTTAAAACGTGTGGTCCGGTTTAGGAAACTAAACAAGGTCAATATGTCTTCCTTATTACTATGTTGTACTATTTTTAAATAACAGGTTCTAATAGTTCACATTGCTGATACATTCAAAAGATTCATATTGATATTTCCTGCTCTCTAAAAGATAAATTAAAACATCCTTAATATTATATTAATACGGGAAACGTAAAATTATTACCACTTTTCTAAGAAAATCGTGTGAACGGAGTCACTAAGCAGTTAAAATTTTTCCTAAATGCTTAAGTTTTAACTGTATTTACAGTTCGATTATTATTTCATTATTGCATTTATAATTTCAAAAGTTAAAAATTCGAAAAATTTACAATCAACAAGAGACAATTTTTAACAATAATTTCAAAATAAAATTGGATAAATAAAGTTATTTAATTGTAACATATTTCATATATAATTTTGTCAACGTTTATTTAATTACACGTAATAAAAAATAACTCTATTCTTTTTATTTATTTTCAATTAAAATTCCTTTCACACAATCCATACATACATAAAACACTCATAGTTTACGTAATATAATTATATATGTACTCTGCTTATTTCCGATTCAATACGATGCTTGAATATGTAAACAACAGTCGTGATGTGAGAAGACTGTATAGAGAATAATAAGTATAAAAATTTCTGTTATATATAAGTTAAAACAAACAACATTAAGCGTGAGTTTCTGAGAACAATACCTCTGTATCAAACCATTTCCTAGTCCCATTTTCTTTCACGAAAAAGAGATGACAATTTTTTTTAAATGTACATTTTGGTCTTAGAAACCCATCGTTATTGTTGTACTAAATTAAATAATGTGAACACTGTTTAGGTTAGGTTTGTAATTTTTTTATTAATTAATTAATTTAATTACTATAATAAAAATTATGTAATTTATGAAATAATTGATTTAATTAATTAATTATATCATTTTCATTATAGTAATTATTTTGTCCAGTATTTTTTTCGTAAATTATTTTTGTGTCTTAATTTTTTAATAGTTTTGAATTTGCAATTTAGCGTTGCATTAATTAAACACTAGTGTATCAGTATAATAGAAGACAAATCTTACTATCTTACTAATATTATGTATGCGAAAGTTCGGATGGGTGGATCTTTAACGTAGCTCCAGAACGGTCGAACGGATTAATGTGGAATTTGGAATTGTGATAGATGACAGCCTGGAATGGCACATAGGCTACTAATTAAATTATTTTTAAATCCCTAAGTCTATTATTGTTTAAGAGAATATTTTATTTGGTACACAACTATTAACAGACACAAAATATAAATTACAAAAAAATGTACCAAAACAGAAACCACTCAGATTTAATTGCTATTCCTATGTTGAATCTTGATATTTCAAATAATATTATATATTGTTTAAGTTTCTTAATTATTTTTCGTCATATTTTAAGCGTAGAAATAAATAATACTGGATGCATCAAAGTTTTTTTCTTAATTGTAGTCATACATCAAATGTGCATCATATGAAAATGCACAAAGTGTAAAAGCTTTGGAAAACATCTGAAAATTTTACATACGTTCTAAAACTTACATCATAAATAACATGAGCTTAGTGTTTGCAGATGGGTTTGTTTTGGAAATAGTTTTATTTATATTAGAACTTTGTTGTTTATTGCACAAAAATAAATAATCGGAAAAAAAATACAATTAATAAGTGAAAAAAACTGAACCTCTGTTATTTTTCGTTTAAAATTACGTAGTTATATCTGTAAAGATTTTCAAAAACTTTTCATCATACTTCTTACTAATATTATAAATGCGAATATTTTGGATGGATGGATGTTTTTTAGAAGATATCTCCTGAACGGCTGCAGATCTCGATGAAATTTGGTATTGATGAAGAACACAGGGTGTAAGCTATCTAAAGGTGAATAAACACTAGAGTATTGTCTCAAGCATTTCTATGTAATGTAATGTTCTTACGAATGGTATATTATAAGTAAAAGCATAGTTTCCAAAGCACGTCTGGTTCGTGAAAGTGTGATACACTAGAACATATAGAGCGGCTTGTTTTGTTACAAGTAAATGCTCTAGTCTATACTCACCTTAAGATCGCTGAAATACGTACGGTTCTCGTGGGAGACATTTAATTCAAAAAATTTAACTCCGCAACAGTTCTACACATCTTAATTTGGAACAGATATAGAACATAGTCTCTAGTATCACTTGATATATATTTGAACCTTTTTTTTAATTCTACGCAGACGAAGTCTTCATCAAAAGCTTTTTTCTAATCACTTTTGTATATTATTTAAATCTAAAAAAAAAATTTACCTGCCAGTGATCAACTTGATGCACGACAATTGAAGAATAAAAACATTGTAGGTGCATTTAGGACTAAGAACCTCTAATTTATAGTAAATTACGTCATTAGGAATAGTGATGGTGGAAACCGGTCTTTAATTTATTCTACTAGCTGTTATTAGCTTGGGAAGCAATGTCAAAGTCTAAAACGGGTTGCAAATAGTACGCCCTATTACAAGATTACGAATCGTCATTTCAGCTATAGGTCGTCACTAACATACAAACTCACATCATTATCATCAACAGCTCACTCACTATAAGTCCCCACTGAGGGGCTCGGAGCCAACCCTAAGCTAGTGATAACTAGGCCAGTCAACCACGCTAGCCCAATGCGGGTTGACTTCACACATTGTTTTCTTTCAATGTAAGAACGTCAGATAAATGTACGTATGTAAATCGCATTGGTACATGGCGGGATTCTAAGCTAGGAACTGCAGATTATAAATTAAGTGCTCAACCCCTGAGCCACCGACGCTTTAATCTCACATATATTCACGGAAAGTAACGCCATTTCCTGTGAAGAGCAATCGCACTTGAGCATGACCACCGAGGGGTTTTTAGTGAGTAAATACATAACTCTGTCTTTCCTCTAAAAGGATTGGTATCACTGGAAGATGTTCCGATACCAAAAATAATTAAAGCAAAAAGTTTCACCCAGGTTTAGGAAAGCGTGGACAAACAAAAAATCGTTGATTTTTCGTTTTTCTTTTTAGAATTAAGTACTATTTATTCAATAACAGTTATTCTTTGATCTATTTTACAAATACTATCTTTATTTACTTGACCTCCATGTTTAAACAAGTTTCCAATATAGAGTAACGCAAATATTTATACAGCGGATTAAACTAAAAGCAAACCTCGTAAGCGCAAACCTTACTTTTAGATGTTCTCTTTGTGAATTAATTATCGTGTAAACAAATACTATCTTTATAGTATTTTACAGAAATATATCCAGTTTGTCGTGCGATTTATTAAACCATAGATTTTAACTTCCTAAAGCGGTCAAACAATTATCTCACATTAAACACTAACAGACAGCCGCGAATGCGAAATGTAAGCGAAGCGACTGTTCGTATTCAGTTCTTTCCCAGAACCGTTTAGCAGCTAGGCTAACGTGATCTTCTCGGGAAGATGGCAACATGACGTCATCCCGTTTTGCTAAATGTTTTGAAGGCACGAGGAAGTATATGTCGTGCAGAAACTCAGTGTATTGGGTCCCGGTGCTTTACATTGTAGATCCCGGGACCCTCGCAGAAGCACTTTAGAATGACTACCAAAGAGAATTTAGTGATTATTCTACTCACTAAAAACTCTTAAGCTTAAGTACGTTAATTCCTTAATGATAATTATAGCAATCAACTTATAACATTCGATTTACTGATATCTATTTTAATTAAATTGTTGCAAAGAAAAACATTTAGTTAATGTACTTAATTATACAGCTATTAAAAAAACATATCGTCACGGTGTAAAGGTTTATATGGATATTTCTATATCTATTCTAAACTAGCTTTTACCCGCGACTCCGTCCGCGCGGAATAAAAAATATCCTATGTCCTTTTCCTGGTTCTAAGCTACCTGCCCACCAATTTTCAGTCAAATCGATTCAGCCGTTCTTGAGTTATAAGTTGTGTAACTAACACGACTTTCTTTTATATATATAGATAGATATTTATAAATAAACAACAAATTGACTTAACACGTTAACTGCGGATTGAGGCAGAACAGGCCCAAAGCGTGACTTCTCGCTGGTGCGGCAGTCAAAATCGGGTTGTTTCGCTCTGTGCGGGAGGCTACTAGATCAGTATTTCTATGAGTACGACAGAGTCAAATATATAGAAATGTTTCTCTTGCGATATCTAGCCCAATGTCGTAATTAGATAAAAATGAGGTCCTACAGGCCCCAAACGCACTGAAAATAAATTAATTACGCCTAGTGCGGATTGAGGTCAAATCTATCTCAAAATTTGTAGGCCTCATGGCCGCACTGCACGAAGCGCGGGCGGCGCGGGCGCCGCGCATCCTAGCTTAGTGTTGTGGAAAGTTTCGATAACGTTTCGAGTTTCGAGGACGTTTTGGCAGGATTTATTAAAGATTGAGCGTAGAACTTTATTTTAAAATCCTTAACGTTTTAAACCAATAATACCAAATAAGTCAGATGAAGTACTCATCTGACTTATTTGAAAATGTTTATTGGAGTTATGAGAAACTATGTTGACCTCGGTAAAAATTTTACTTATACCATACAAAACCTAAATTACTGCAACTTTGAATTTTAAGGGGGTGGCCTGTATCTATGATGAACCAAAAGTGCATAAATCGGACACAGAATGTATTTACGAGCCAGAAACACAACACTAATAGCCAAGCTACTATTAACTAATTCTACTTAAATAGCACGATTAATACGTCTTATACTTAATATAATATTCGCACGCACGCACATTCACCACTAACAATACTCAATTATCATCATTATTTTGTTTTGCACATGGGTGTTGCCTTAAAATGTGTGCTCAGTTGTGGATTATTCTTCACTGTTATTTTAAGCAAGTCACAGTTCCATTCGAAGTTTAGTCCATAGTGGCAATTTTTACCATTGTGTGCTGATCATCGTTTTTGTACAGAGAACGTTGAATGTTTTTGCTGATTATTCGCTGAGACGAGAGCAAAAGCTTGCTCTCGTCACACCATGACTAAAATCCAATATTTCAATAACAAAATCCCCTTTGCAATTTTGCCCTTTTTTAAGTGTGGATTGTTTTGCTAATGCTGCAGCATGGGACTTGATGTACCTATTACTCATATATTTTAATGTTATATTTATATTTCTGGTTTACAATTCCAGATTCCTTAATAGTAGGAAGTCTTATCTTCTTTTGGAAAGTTCGAGTTGTTTCTTCGGTGGCCACGGCTGCTATACTGAAATTAGTAACACTAGGTACATACATACATACACACAGACCCACACTCTCACATATGTACTACGCGGTAACGTAAACGCAAACAAGACATATATTAGTATGTTATGCTACTAGGTAGCAAAGTTGATTATTGCGTGCGAGGTGGCATTGTTCAAAGGCGACCTCTACAAGAAAACCGAGCGACCAACAATCATCATGCTCCCTCATACGATGTTTTTCAACACACTTGTGAGTAAAAAAAAAGAAGTAAACGCAAAAACACTTACGAAATCCAAAATAAACAACAAAACTCAAATTAAAAAAAAGGAAATTTCCTTTCCTTTCAGGTATAGTAAAATAACTACGCGCTAGGGCATAATTTGTACCATATATGCCTAAAATCGATGAACGGATAAGTACACGCACAGACAAAGCCACGCACACACACACACAAACACACACGCAGACACACGCGCACGCACAAACACACACACACACACACACACACACACGCACGCACACACACACACAAGAGATCTAAAATATATATTTTATTTCAAGATTTCCTATCGGCAGATGTGCTGATAATTTGTTCCAAAGAGGTGGTCAAAGAAAGCGCTGCGTAGGTTGCTACGAAAAATTAAGATTGACATTGAATGGCACGCAAGCTGCTAAGAAAACTAAAAACATTGTGACTTTTTGTGTCCAGTGTGACAAATCTTTTTGTTTACCATGTTTTAATGAAAAACATTTTCAGTGATTAATACTCAATAAACATTTATCGTAACTACAACTCTCTTTTAATCCCATCACTAGTCGAGGCATTAATTGACCTTCCTTTCAGTGCGATTTGAGGCAGAACCGATGACAAATTTTTAATTTTACTTTATTCATTAACGAAACGTCCTAACTCCAGGCGAAGCTAGATTCATATTATGCACATATTTAAGTTCATAAGAGTGAAGTTTCAAGCAAATATCGTCTAATTTGGAATTTTTAAAAATGTTTTTCGAAAACATAATTTTGTGAGGCAGGAGAGGCCTCAATAGCACTGGAAAAAAGTTCAACTTTGCCACGAACAGACCTCAAACGCACTGGCTGAAAGTTCCGCCAAAATGGCCTCGCAGCTAACGTGTTAAATATGTTTTTATTTTTTTACTAGGTGTCGCCCGCAACTCCGTCCGCGCGGAATAAAAAAAAAACCTAATTAGGAAGCCTTTATGTTCTTCCAAACTGTGTTTATTTATTTATTTATTTATTTAACTGGAAAACTATGTTTTTATAGTTTTCGCAAATAGACAATTACAGTTTACAATGTCAGCAAGCCTAGTATTAAACAAGTCGATGTGAGGACTTTGCTTTGATATTGAGTTAAACTGTCTGGCCGCTCTGCAAAAGAAAGCGTTTGCTCTAAAGTTCGTCGTTACTCGATTTATATTAAGATATAGATTACTCCTAATTGGTCTCGATAGAACGTTAATATTTATTTTGGAAAGAAGTAGAGGAGAATCAACCGTGCCATTTGTTATTTTTGATAAATATGCAATGTCAGCTATATTTCTTCTCACAGACAATGGTAATAGGTGGTGTTCTTTACATCGTAATGTATAATCTGAATTAGGTTTTTGAGTTTTATATTGTAAATATCTAACAAATCGTCTTTGAATGGATTCAAGACGTGATATGTACACGGTATATCTCGGATTCCACACCTGAGAGGCATACTCGAGGACACTACGTACATAAGTGCAATATAATACCTTAATGACCTTAATATCAGAGAATTCAGCAGAAGATCGAATTAAGAATCCCAAGGCTTTAGATGCTTTATTTACTATTGAATCGATATGTTTACAATACAAGAACTTTGAGTCTTGGATTATCCCCAGATCCCGTATGTAATCAACTAAAAACATGTGGTGTTCTACATCTATACCAAATGTCATCGCAATCAATGCAGTCGTTTTGGAGATACCTTCAAATAAACATCCATCCATCTAAACATTCGCATTTGTAATATTATTTTTATATTTTATAAACCAGTTCCTAATATTTACGATACTTAAGGGTCGTGTAATGATGTTATTTTTCATGTTTATTTTCTTATTAATATACACTTGAATATTATTATTTTAATTATTTACTTAGAAATAATATAAATCAAACTAATCAAAAATAATATTTTTATTATTATTATTATTGAGAAAAGATTATTTTTCAATAAACATTTTTTATCATGGGTTAGGTCTCTATAGGTTGTGGAGGTTACGCTTAGGTATTAAAACTTGTTAAATGTGTAAATTGTGTGGTTATGATGGTAGTGCTAAAAATAATGTAGTTATAAAATACATACGTATACAATCAAATTATAAAATTTTAATATTATTAGTAAGTATTATAAGTAAAATAAAATAAAATATTAAAAAAATCACAAAAAAAAATTACTTACGAAATTGTTAAAGTCTCTCAGTTCAATGAACTTCACGCAAATTATTAAACACATAAATGGTACATTTTAATTTACTAACGAGAATTTTAACACTTTATTTCTAAATCAAATCAATAAACAAATAAAAAGAAAAACTAATAAAAAAACACAATTTATAAATTTAAAGTTTTTAAAATTTTAATATGTTAAATCACTGCCCGTGCTTTAATTAAAAAATAAATTATTCACAGCCAGTATCTTCTAAATCGATTAAAATTTTGTAGATTTAAATACCTGGTCATTGATTAATTAAATATGTTATTCACTGCCAGTATCAAAAAAAAATCGATTCGAATAAAATAATATCGATATAGAAATCAATTACGGTCACGTCTATGAGTGTGGTCGTGTTTGCTTCGACTGTCGGCCGATATTGCCAAGTTTAAGGACAAAGATGCACGCACGCCGCGCACAAACCAGAGGTCGACAACATTTTTACGTCCGTTAGAAAAAAAACCGTCGGAATTTAAAAACTGTCATGCAGTTAAAAAGGTTTTTTTAGAATGATTTTAAATATAAAAGGACTATGTAGCGTCTTAACAAAAAGGCTGCAAATTTGGCTTTAAGGATCTGAACAGAAAAGATAAATCTGTAAGGTACGAGTAGTAAATAACAAATTAACATGAAGGAAATGTCAGCGTGATATCAAGATCAGCAGACCATACACGGCAATAACTTTATCTTTAGTTTCCACAACTGCTGTACATATTATCTCTGGTATTTCTACAAAAGTATGACTGGATTGTGTGAAAGAGGAAGAAAAAGAGTGTCAGATATGACAACTGACAGAGATATATCGATCAGTATACTGTGCCAATTCTCGATATGAAAAAGGATATAAAAGCGATCATGCTCCTGATATATACTACAAACCTTTATTGGTTTAAAACTTTATTTTAAACTAGCTTTTTCCCGCGATTTCGTCTATGTAGTATTAAAAAATTACCAACTATATAAATTCCGCAAAATGTATTAGAACTTGATTTTGTGTTATTTACAGTTTTCCTCTTAATCCTATTTTTTTTCGATTTGAACACTCAAAAGAGTTCAATCTTAATTCTTACTAATATTATAATTGCGAATGTTACATGGATGGATGTTTGTTTGAAGGTATCTCCGGAACGGCTGAACGGATCTTGGTGAAATTTGGTACAGATGTTGAACATAGTCTGGAAGAACACGTAGGCTACTTTTTAAGTTTTTTTTTTTAATTCCGCGCCAACGGAGTCGCTGGTGACAGTTAGCAATATCATAAATGCGAATGATTGGATTGATGGATGTTTGTTTGAAGGTATCTCCGGAACTACTCAACAGATCTTGAAGAAATTTTACATAAATGTAGATCATAGACTGGAAGAACACATAGGCTATTAATAAAGTTTTTTTTTAATTCCACGCGAACGGAGTCGCGGGTGACAGCTAGTATTTTAAATAATGCTAAGTGCTAGAGTAAGATGACAATATGTTATTGTACAAGTATATAAGCAGTGAAAACCCATGCTTATAAAATGTATGCGTTGTTGATTAATATCTTTATCACGTGTACATTCAGTTGCACGTTGAAAAAACGTGCTCGAGACAAAAGCATTCCAGTACTATACGCAAAACGGCCCCGAAAGTTTAAATATTATTGTTTATGGAAAATAATTATTTTTTATATCAAAAACTTACAAATTGTAATGACAAAAAAATCTATCAATAACTAGCTTTTACCCGCGACTTCGTCCGCGCGGAATAAAAAATAGAAAACGGGGTAAAAACTATCCTATGTCCGTTTCCTGGTTCTAAGGTACCTCCCCATCAATTTTCAGCAAAATCAGTACGACCGATCTTGAGTTATAAATAGTGTAACTAACACAACTTTCTTTTATATATATAGATAGATATTGTAAAGAGGAAAGATTTGATTGTTCGTTTGTATTGAATAAATTCCGATACTATTGTCCGGATTTGAAAATTTCTTTCACTGTTGAATAGCTACACTATCCGCAGGTGATATACACTATATTTATTAGCAGACTTCAAAAAGAAGGAGGTTAACAATTCGACTGTATTTTTTTATTAGATATTTTTTGTTCCGCGCTGAGGAAGTCTGGGGCAAGTGCTAGTTATATTTAACTAATGTTTTAAAGGAAACGTTTAACTATTCTTACGGTGAAGGAAAACATCGTGATGCAACCTGCACATATCTGAGAACAAATTCAATGATATGTGTGAAGTCAACCAACCCGCACTTGGCCAGCGTGGTTGACTATGGCCTAGTCACCCCTAAATTGGGGTAGGCTCCGAGCCCCTCGGTGGGGACGTATAGTGAGCTGATGATGATGATGATGATGATGTTTAACTATTAAGTTCTTAATATAAGATCATTAATAGTGATGTATTTAAACCATTACTTAAGTGAGCCTCAGGCAGCCATCTTGATTTAAAGGTCGATTACTAGATTGAACATTTATCATACTTACCAGGGGCAATCTTACTATATCATACTAATATTATAAATGCGAATGTTTAGATGGATGGATGGATGTTTGTTTGAAGGTATCTCCGTAACGCCTTAACGGATCTTGATGAAATTAGGCACAGATGTAAAACATAGTCTGGAAGAAAACATTACGTTTTTTTTAATCCCGCCCGGAAGGAGTCGAAGACGGGTATCTAGTTTTTATATAAACCGCAAAAAAATATCCAAATTACCATTAAATAATATAATTATTATTATTTAATGGTAATTTGGATATTTATAATAATTACGCGTGGAATATTAAAGATGTTTTAATATTATATTTTGACTTTATTCGGATACTAAGATTAGATCTTTTATAAAAAGATTCCTTTAAACAAATCTCCTTATGTAATAAAGATTATTATCATCTCATCATAACAGGAGGTACTTTATTGTAGGTTTGGTAAATTAAATACAAGTACCCAGAGCTGGGCATTAACTCGTTAATCCGTTAATCGTTAATTAACGAAGTTAACATTTTGCTTAACGGATTAACTTTTAAGTTAACTTCAAAAAGTGTTAACGCTTTTGTTAACTTCCGTTAAACTCAACTTCCGTTAATAAAAGTCCGTTAATCGTTAAATTAGAATCTTAGAGACGTGCTCTCATTTTGTTTAAATTACGCGCCACACCACGCTCGTAAGTTCAACTTTGTTGGGCGACTGTCGGCGACTCGAATGGTGAACGAACTAGTTGATAATTGATATATGTGAAGTTCGCGTGCAAGTGTGATGCATCAGAGCGTCCGGGAAAGACGTGACCAACAGGACAAAATCAAAAGAAGGTTCGAAATAGTATATTTCATTACGAGTATATAAAAGCACGAGTATGTCGAGTAAGCCCACATTCCGAACGGTCATCATCCCTGCAATACGCCACTTTTTGAGCAACTGTAATAAACCACTTTTTTACTCGTGCTTTTTCTTTAGCTTTTCCAAACTCGTGCATTCTCTTTCCCAACTGTCAAAATAATGTCTGCTAAAAAGAAAAACCAACCACGAAGTTTTTATAAAAAAATCATTAAAGTTTTTATGATTCATGCAAATATTTCTAAAAAGAAGCTCCTAATTTGTTACAATTTCAGATTTAATGATTTAATTCAATGTTTTAGGTTAGGTTTCATTTTATTTCATCTCATTAAATTTCATTTTCATTTCATATCAATAAAAATAATCTACTGAAGACTTGACTGTTTGGGCATAGTTCCCTTTGCCTACCCAGAATGGGTGAAGAAAACAGAAAAAAAATCTCTGTTTGTATTCTTTTACGGTTGGCGCTATTTTCCAAACATTTTAGTTAGTTGAGTTTATTGTGTTTTTATTATTCTATTAAATTGCTTCATTTTTGGCAACTGTATCAAAAATAGTTGTTTAGTACAGAACAGTAGTAGTGCGAAACTGTCATTACAACTTGTTCCAACTGTCAACCCTCACCTTCGGCTGCGCCTCAGCTCGGGTAGACATTTGTCGGAACTCTTTGCAATGACAGGCTTTCCGCACTCGTAATGAAATATACTATAATGCATTCATACTTGTTTCTAATACTAATGTGTTATAGAATGTAGTCAAATTACTATTTTAAACAAGTGTCGCCACATAAGTGTGAAATTAGTATGAAAATTTTTGGTATGGTTAACTGTTAACGATTAACTTTAACTTGCGTTAAATTTTCGAGAATTGAACGCTTTAACGATTAACGAAGTTAATTTTTTAATTAACGAATTAACGATTAACGAAGTTAACTTTTCGATTAACTGTGCCCACCTGTGCAAGTACCTAATCATTTCAATAAAAAAAAAAGTTTTATATTATTTTTCTAGTACAATTACATCTTTTCCGGTTATAATTTTAGTAAAATTTAAAGTTGAAACGCGTAATAATTACGCGGAATCGTATCTTAATTAATTTATTCATCATTAAAATTGTTGGTAGTGACCACTATGAGAATTAAAAAAAGTTTTTAATGCAAATTAGCGCAGTAACGTCTATCTACAAGTTAATTACTATAACTGAGGGACTTGGAGCACTCACAGTTAGAGGCTAGTAATAACCAACCACACTGGCTTATCGCGGTTCGGTTGACTTCACACATATCTTTAAATTTCTTCTCAGATATTGTTCAGTTTACATCACGATGTAACAAATAAAATCTAATATGTAAAATTCTCGTGTCACAGTTTTCGTCACCGTACTCCTCCGAAACGGCTTGACCGATTCTCATGAAATTTTGTGAGCATATTCAGTAGGTCTGAGAATCGGCCAACATCTATTTTTCCTTTTTTTTAACTGCGTGCGGACGGAGTCGCGGGCGACAGCTAGTCTAATATATAAAATTCTCGTGTCACAGTTTTCGTCACCGTACTCCTCCGAAACGGCTTGACCGATTCTCATGAAATTTTGTGAGCATATTCAGTAGGTCTGAGAATCGGCCAACATCTATTTTTCCTTTTTTTTAACTGCGTGCGGACGGAGTCGCGGGCGACAGCTAGTCTAATATATAAAATTCTCGTGTCACAGTTTTCGTTCCCGTACTCCTCCGAAACGGCTTGACCGATTCTCATGAAATTTTGTGAGCATATTCAGTAGGTCTGAGAATCGGCCAACATCTATTTTTCCTTTTTTTTAACTGCGTGCGGACGGAGTCGCGGGCGACAGCTAGTCTAATATATAAAATTCTCGTGTCACAGTTTTCGTCACCGTACTCCTCCGAAACGGCTTGACCGATTCTCAGGAAATTTTGTGAGCATATTCAGTAGGTCTGAGAATCGGCCAACATCTATTTTTCATTTTTTTTTTAACTGCGCGCGGACGGAGTCGCGGGCGACAGCTAGTCTATATATATAAAAGAAAGTCGTGTTAGTTACACTATTTATAACTCAAGATCGGTCGAACTGATTTAGCTGAAAATTGATGGGGAGGAGAACTAGGAGACGGACATAAGAACTTTTTTATCTTGTGTGCATTTTTTTTATTCCGCGCGGACGGAGTCGCGGGTAAAAGCTAGTAGGAAATAAAAGAAACAATTATATGACACCTACTGTACATAGAGTGTCTTGTAACTTTTTGGACATTGACAGGGGGCGCTAGTTAGCTGTCATAATCGTTTTACTTATGCTCACCGGTTCAGACATCCTTCTCGGTATATATAATCAAGCATGTCTAGCCCGGAGAGATCAATTAGTTCTCTCAGAAAAAATATAAAACCCACATGAACATAGAAAATGGTAAAATACGAAAAGGATCTTGTTAATTTTTTTTCTTTTATTACTATTTTTTATTATTTTATATAACGATCATAATTGTTGATTTTTTTTTGTTCTCTTTTAGGTCTATACGTTACATTTGTTAGTTGTAATTTTTGTCATAAGTTTAAGTCTCACGGTTGACTGAGCATTTATTCTAAATATTTATTTATAGTTTTTCTTTTATGTTGTTTACTGTTCTCATATTTTAGGGTTCATTGAAAATCGGCGCTGCGGTACCCGCCGCAGCACATGTCGAATGAACACCTTTTCTGTTGGAAAAAAAAAAATTTGATATTAACAGGAGGGCGCTAGTGAGCGATCATAATTTGAATTACTCCTACCGAGTCCGATAACTTGTCCGTCTATAGTAAAGCTATGCAACTTGAGAAAAAGTTTGTAACGTTGACAATAACTTGATCGTCACTTAACTAAGTGGATTAGAGGTCAGTGAGAGGTCACGCCTTGCAGACCTCGAGATATGTATGTAACTAGGTTAGTAATGTACTGATATTCCTATACCGTTTATCTTTACACTATAAAAATATTTTGCCATAAAATTATAAATAGGTTATGTCCTTATAGTGACAACGCTGGTATTACGTTGACAACATAAAAGTAAATATACTGAAAAGTTTCATTTGAATTTGTTGACCATAGATTTTTGAAAAAATATTTAAAAAAAAAACAAAAAAAAAACACTGAATAAATGTACCATTTTCTGTATCCCTATGACACTTGGGGGAAGAAACGTGTTCAATGATAAATATCAAACGTTGTTCAAGGAAGTCAGTTGGAATAAGCTTATGTAGAGTGGTAGATTCCACAACAACTATATTTGTTGGGTGCACGAATGGGTCTCGCTCGGTGAAATACCACAACCACACAGAAGGCAGGCGTGAAGTGGAAGCAATTCCACGTACAGTCTGATGAGTTTGATTCCGGAGGCCTAATTTTATTCTATTTCCTTTACCACCTTTTTCTTATTAGAAAAGGATGGGAAAGGGAGGTGGATTTAGCGGAAGAGGGGACGGTGAAGGGGAAATATCCTGTTTCAGTACGTCCCCTTCTCCGTTAATTAAAGGTAGGCAACGCATCTGCATTTGCGACTTTCTATGGGCAACGATCGCCTCGCTATTTCTGCGAATTCAGCCGTTTACCACATTTTGATATAAAAAAGTCACGTAATAAAATACATAAACATTTATCGTATTGAAATATCTGATTGCTTAAACCTTGTACTATAAATTACGAACTATTTTAACTATACGTAACTGCTAACTCAATGTTATAACACCAATAAAACTGTTGTTGGATTATAAAAACTAATAAAATAAATTAAATATATAAAATATAATTTTATTTTATTGTCTATAGTCATGAAAGTCACAAAATATTGTCTACTAGCTTTTACTCCGTCCGCGCGGAATAAAAAATATAAAACGGGGTAAAAATTATCCTATGTCCGTTTCCTGGTTCTAAGCTACCTGCCCACCAATTTTCAGTCAAATCGATTCAGCCGTTCTTGAGTTATAAATAGTGTAACTAATACGACTTTCTTTTATATATATAAGATAGATATGCTAAGCTTTGAGGTGTGTAAAACAGTTACTCGTGTAAATGTGTATTGTTTTAATGCACGTTATTAACTAAACTAAGAGGTAGTTTTAAACACAAAAAAAACTAAAAATCATCAAATTGTTGCATTGGCTTATGTACACCCATCGATGTTGAGATAACAGAAGTGGGGAAGTTGGGGTTAATTCTTTGACTATAGAGAAATGGACTAGGCAAAGAGCTGTCCTTCGTTGTACCTACTAAATAGAGGTCTAGATAAAAATCACATATGTGCATATCTAATACTTTAGTCTTTATGAATGCTTACTGATTCAAAAATGTACACACACAAATTGATCACACAAGCAAGAAAATGTAGTAGTTATTATTTTTTTTATTTGACAGAGAGGAATAAGATTACAGATCCTGTCATTTAAAAATCAAACGTAAATTAAAACTGTTTGTTTTGACATATTTTCTCGAGTGGTAACACTTCAAAAGACGTCAGCTGCCACTCGACACCTATAAATTAAGCGAACTGAATTATTAAAACATCTTCAAAGGCGTAGGCGTTGCTCAAGTAAATACTTCACAAGTCTTTTCAAGTAAATTAAACTGAAACCAATATAACCTTAACCTTGTACAAATCTGCAAAATAATTCAGCCTCAATACGTATTAACATCTGCTTGTGAATGCCATTTACATGAATTAAAAAAAATGTTTCAAGATTAGTTAACATAAATTACAAATTATCATATTTTTGCGAGTGGACTGCTTCCATTTAAAGTGACGGAAACACTGACAAAGGATACTGTTAAAACACATATATTTAAGGAAGATTTTGGAAGTTTTTCAATGTATTTAAATCTATATATACATACTAGCTGTTGCCCGCGACTCCAGCCGCGTCAAAAAAAAAACTTAGTAGCCTATGTGTTCTTCCAGACTATGTTCTACATCTGTGCAAAATTTCATTAAGATCCGTTGAGCCGTTTCGGAGATATCTTCAAACAAACATCCATCCATCTAAACATTCGCTTTATAATATTAGTAAGGTTTAGTTAGTTAGTAAGGTTAGTAAGTGTACGATCTAAGTGCATTGTATCAATTTTCACTGAAATGGGTAGGATATAAACGTCCCCGGCTGTACAGAACAAAATGTTACATTGAACGATAGAAAACATTTGCCCTTGTATTCTAGATTGTCTATTGTTAGTTATTGTATTGGTCGTGTGAATGAGACATTAAACGTTGGATTGCTACTACAGATTTGTATTTATTTACATATTATGTTATTCACGTAAAATAAAGTTGATTGGTAGATGTCTTGTGCAGTGCGCAGGAATAATCTTACTAATATTATAAACTAGTTTTTACCCGCGACTCCGTCCGCGCGGAATAAAAAAATAGAAAACGGGGTAAAAATTAGCCTATGTCCGTTTCCTGGTTCTAAGCTACCTGCCCACCAATTTTCAGTCAAATCGATTCAGCCGTTCTTGAGTTATAAATAGTGTAACTAACACGACTCTCTTTTATATAATACTAGCTTTTACCCGCGACTCCGTCCGCGCGGTTTAAAAAATAGAAAACGGGATAAAAACTATCCTATGTCCATTTCCTGGTTCTAAGCTACCTGCCTACCAATTTATAGTCAAATCGATTCAGCCGATCTTGAGTTATAAATAGTGTAACTAACACGACTTTCTTTTATATATATAGATACGAATCTTTAGATGGATGGATGGATTTTTCTTTGAAGGTATCTCAGGATCAGCTGGACGGATCTTGATGAAATTTGGCACAAATTTAGAACATAGTCTGGAAGAACACATAGATTACTTATTACGTATTTTTTTAAATTCCGCACGGACGGAGTCGCGGGCGACAGCTAGTTATTATCTAAACCGCAAAGAATATTCAATTACCATTAAATAAGATAATAATCACGCGTGGAATGCTAAAAATGTTTTAATATGTTTTGACTTCACTTAGTTCTACATATGTACCAAATTTTTGCACAGATGTAGAACTGGGTCTGGAGGAACACATAGGTTAATTATTATGTTTTAAATATATGATGAGGAAATAAGTTCTATTTAATATAATTATTAAATAAAGAAGCTTACTATTATCACCAGTATTCTTCGTGGAAGTATATTTTGTGAATACGTAAATATTTAGGCAAAAACTTTGAAGGCAGTTTACGGATCCCAATTAGACCCCTCTCTCGCTCCTCGCATGCCCCTCAGTTCTCTGCCCCTCTCATTATATTAAATGTCGAGTTAAAAACATTTGCCAACTCAAAGAAATGCCCCCATTAGAAATTAGCTGTCCTAAAACTCAAGGAAATACATTTTAAAATGTTGCCGTACATACCAAAACAAACAGACATATTTGTATTAACAATTGTAAGATCAATAGCGGTTCTTTTTTGAGTACAGAACCTTTTTTGGTAAGCGAAGTATTCGATTCTAGATCTAGACTTTATTATTCTAATCCCTAAAAATTGTAATGTTTTTCTTGCGTTTTATCGGTATTTATTTAAGTTAGTTAGCCTAGATTTTCGTTTAACCATAAATAATATAGTTTATTTTATGTTATTCAAAAGGAAAACATCATAAACGTTTATTAAAGTACACACAGAACCGACATAACAAACAATAATCAACATTTAACTTCAATAAAACGAAGACGGTGAAACTTCATTTACTCGTAACATTTACACGTTTATATTCTATTTACGAGCTGTGTAAAACTTACTCCATACTAACACAGCACTACCGTATCTAACCAAAAATAATCTCACAAAAATATCTTTGCGTAGAAATAACGCCTAAAGTTGGGCCAAAGACATTTAATAAATCTGTTTATTTGCTTTAACATAAATATTGAAGTATTTGTTTGTTAACAACTTCAAAATAACAATTAAAAAAACTTAACTTTGTATTAAATAGTTTCAAATCGTCGTTAATACAAATTAAAATAGCTTCCTTTAATTACCTATTATAATTTTTAGGGTTCCGTACCTCGAAAGGAATATACGGAACCCTTATAGGATCACTTTATTGTACATCCGTCTGTCTGTCTGTCAAGACCCTTTCTCTCAGGAACGCGTGGAAGTATCCAGTTGGAATTTATATCAAATACTCATGTCTTATCCCTTGGAGCTGTAAAAAAATAAAACTTCTACGCCAACACAATCGAAAGATACAGCCATTTCTGTGCGTCCCCTTCTCGGTTCACTAAAGGTAGGAAGCGCATCTGCGTTTGCAGCTGTCTATGGGTAAAGGTCGATTTGCTATTTCGGCGAATTCAGATGGCCGTTTGCTTGTGTGCCACCTTTATACATAAAAAGGTATTATCATATACCAGTTCGAACGATTTAAATGGAATACTATTTAGCTGTAAGATATGGTATAGAAGTATGAACTATCAGGGAAATTGACCGCATACCACCTTAAAAGCGACATACTTTTCAACGTTTAGTAAAAATTAAGACGACGACGAGAAAACAAATACAATAGGACACAGGTTTTAAATGTGACTGTACAAAAAGTTCTGTCAGTGGTATACGACTAAATGTTGATTTCTGAGAGCAAAATATATAATATCTAATCAGAGATAACAGAGAGTGTTTTAAACGCAGATTTGGATCTCGTTACCCATGCTAAATGCGTGTGTTTACTATTATGACGTCGTTCATTTAGTTAGAACGGGCGGAATCTCGTTACAAAGAACAATACAATCTAATATATAAAATTCTCGTGTCACAGTTTTCGTTCCCGTACTCCTCCGAAACGGCTTGACCGATTCTCATGAAATTTTGTGAGTAGGTCTGAGAATCGGCCAACATCTATTTTTCATACCGCTATTAAGTTTTTTTTAACTGCGCGCGGACGGAGTCGCGGGCGACAGCTAGTTTTAATAAAAGTGTAACACCGTGCAATGCTCTGACTGTACTTGAACTCGAGCTGGTACGAACCTGTGTACCAAGTATATAACTATATATAACCATCAAACAAGTTGCAGTCATTAGATATTAAACTGGTTTATTGGCATTATTTTTATCGTAACTGAGCCCAGGTTATATGCGTTCAATAAACTCGTTCAAGGTTAAGAATATTAAACACGATAAAAGGTAGCATAAATAAAAACAAAAAACTATGTCTCAAAACACACAACTTAGAGATTCAAAATACAGAATCCCACCATGTACTAATATATCTTTCAATTTTCGATTTACATATGAACATCTATCCGACGTTCTTAAGATAAAGGAAAACATCGTGATGCAACCTGCACATATCTGAGATATGTGTGAAGTCAACCAACCAACACTGGGCCAGCGTACTAAGGCCTAGTCACCCTTAACTAAGAGTAGGCTCCGAGACCCTTAGTGGAGATGTACAGTGAGCTGATGATGATGATCTCTATTGAGCCACACTCTTCCCTTACAGTACTATTTCTTATCATACATTCATAATAACTCCATAATCATGCGAATGGTCAGTAAAATAGGAACAAGCAAAACATCTAAATCTAAACAAAAGGATTGTTTCGACAGCCATAATTTATTTAAAAGGGTGTTTGTACAAGCTGTCAGAATTATTTAAGAGTAGACAAATATTTGCGGAAGAAAAATTCTACGGTTACCTAAGGACTGACCTTAGCAAACCCGCACTGCGCTTGTCTTTATAATTAAACTTTGTGTTAAAACTCTTGCTAACGGAATAACTGGCCTAATAAAAAGTTAATTACTTATTTATTGTCACCTTAAGGAACGGAAATAAAAAATGTCATATAGTAATTACGCAACAAAATATGATAATAACGGGCTGCAGGCTCAGCGTGTACCGCATGCCATGCAGAGCTGGTTTTCAGCCCGCATGACATGCGGTACATTGGCCGTTGGCCTGTTCAGAGGTGGCCATCAACTGGTTAAAAACTACAAGAATATAAACGAGAGAAAAAAAACAATAAATCAGGGCTATATTCTTTTCACACGTATGTGCTAGTTTCAGACCATTTGGAGATCCATCTTCAGGGCGAGTGTTTATTTTGAGGACTTCACGGTCGCGTCGCGTCTCGTACTGAGTGCGGACCAAATAGTTTGGATCCACAACGGGTCCGAAACTAGTCGGTGCCGTCACCGGATGATCACACGTGAGTTAAGCCGTTCTTAATTAATTTAAACCACAACTTTTAAGACCAAGAAGCTGGACTTTTTATAAAATTTTTCAGTAATACGATTCAAAAGACAACTCACTTTAAAATTTAACAAGGTATCCGAATAAAATATCCATGCATACACTTACAAATATATTCACTGTACCTGCGAGTAGCGTTGCCAGGCGTCCGGAAAAAGCCGGACATAGGTAGGCTTTTTGATTGCGTGTCCGGCCAAAATAAACGATTTTCCGGCTTTTTCCCAAACGAAAGTGTACCTATTAATACTGAGACAAAATCCTAAATAATATAGGGTATCCGACCTTTCTACCCAAATGTCCGGCCAAACTGGCTGGTCTGTCCGGCTAGTAGGTTTGGCGACCTGGCAACCCTACCTGCGAGAAATATTACGTACCGGTCTGTCTAGCAAAAACGGAAACAATTTTTTTTTTCAATAGTAATATTACATGGATTTACGAATCAAAAGCCCTAGTCCTCATAGAAAGTATTATCAATTTTTACATCATAAAATCAATTGACTAAAATCCCATTTTAAGAAACTTGGTTATAACATACAGATGTACAGTTTTCATTTTCAGAATTTAAAAAGGAAGAAAACTAAAGCTATTGTACTCGGAAGCCAATAAGCTGCAATCCATTACATTGGTAATATTGTTGTTTGTTGAGACGCGGACCAAGAAATAACATTGTCTGGATATTTACTTTTATGTGAAATTAAAAATATATTTTTAAACCAATAAAGTTCTTTAGTAAACTAGCTGTCGCCCGCGACTTCGTCCACGCGAAATGAAAAAAACTTAATTAGTAGCCTATGTGTTCTTCCAGACTATGTTCTACATTAATGCAAAATTTCAGTGAGATCCGTTTAGCACTTCTGGAGATACCTTCAAACATCCACGCATCCATCCAAACATTCGCATTTAAAATATTACTAGCTGTCGCCCGCGAAGCGAATTAAAAAACTAAATAAGTAGCCTATGTGTTCTTCCAGACTATGTTCTACATCAATGCCAAATTTCATCAAAATCCGTTGGGGCGTTCTCGAGATACCTTTAAACAAACATCCATACATCTAAACAATTTAATAGGAAATGACCTCCAATATTAAGTTACAAAATATCACAATATAACGTTGAAAGAAAAGACAAACAGAATATATTCAAACTTTTACACATAACTTTTCTCGTTGTTGTTTTTTTTTTTAATGAAATTTATTACATGTAAGTACATTTATCTGTAATGTCTTTTCGTTTGATTTTATTGCGGTTGACTTTAAGTAAAATATCTTATCTAAAAGTACAAAGTCGGTCCGATCTCGACGGCAAATTGAATCTCAGTAGCAACGTTACGTTCTTTTTGCTTTATTTCTGACTAGTCTTAAAATCAGATTTGTTACGCTGCAGAAAAATTGCTTTAAAATTGAATTATATTCGACTCGATGAATGTTTGCCTAGTCTGACTTCCGAACTTAAATGTCTATACTGGTACTGGTGTTTTAGATTTATTTCCATTATCCTATTTATTATTTTCCTCCTTTGAGAATATATTAGCAAAATGAAAATAAAATTTTTTGCTATTTCAATTATCCAGGCGTTCAGGCAGCATTAAACTGCGTGAGTGTCACAAGAACAATAACATGTTAATGATATGGAAGATAAAAATTATTATTTATGATGTAGAATTATTATTTATAAAACAATAATAGCAGTATAACGAAAGAAAATAAATATGCAAATATGTCTGTCTTCTCCGGCAGTATCACGTGAGTATCTGGCTAAGATACACGTCAAAATGGCGTCTAAAATTGCTGTTGTAACAGGTGCTAACAAAGGCTTAGGATTTTCCATAGTGAAAGGGCTTTGTTTTAAATTCGATGGCGTAGTATATTTGACGGCGAGAGACGAAAAAAGAGGCTTAGAAGCTGTAGACAAGCTAAAAGCTCTAGGCTTACATCCCGAGTTTCATCTGCTTGACGTAAGTAACGAAAACAGTGTTAAAAATTTCGCTGATTACATCAAAACAAAACATGGTAGATTAGACGTCCTAATAAATAATGCTGCAATACTAGAATGGAATGAAATTTATCCAACATATGACGCTGCAAAACGTAATATTGACATAAATTATCGGAGCTTATTAACTATCGAAAAATGGTTATACCCATTGTTAACAGATGGCGCTAGAGTTGTAAATGTTTCCAGCGCATGTGGACATTTATCAAATTTAAAAAATAAAAAATGGCTTGAAATACTGCAAAAAAAGGATTTAACAACAAAAGAAATCAACGATTTCGTCGAAGAATATCTTGAAAGTGTACGAAATGGGACATTTAATAAAGATGATTTTGCGGATGATGGCAAACATGCTGAGCATAGAGTTTCGAAAATGGCGATGACAGCTTTGACTATGGTTCAGCAGAGAAAATACCAAGATAAAAATATTTCTATAAATGCTGTTCACCCCGGACATGTAAAAACCGATATGGCAGATGGTGGAGGAGATTTAGAAGCAGATAAAGCAGCCCAAACAATACTCTATCTAGTATTGGATGCTTCTCCAAATATGAAAGGTGTCTTTTTATGGCATGATAAAAAAATTGTTGATTGGTATGATTATGAAGGAGATTATTTTTGTAAAGATGTTTGGTAACCGCCTTCAAATAAGATCTTTTAATTTTTCCTTTTTTTACTTTTTGTGTAGATTGAAATGTAAAGCCTTTTTTATCTTGTCACATTACAAGTTAAGTATTATATAATCATGGTCGCGAAATTAAATAAAAATTTTAATCATAAACCGTTGTTTATTTTCTTTTTGTAGGCTATTGAAAGTTCCCTGGACGAAAAGAAAAGTTCGAGCTACGGGCTATTCCCATTATATTTGTTTATTACTCCACGAAGTGTTTTTATTGATTTTTTTTTTAAAATTGAAAGCTTGCTAATTGTTCCCTTTGTGAAACGGAACGAAAGCCATTTGACAACCCAGCGATCGAATAAGACATGAAAATTTTGACAGTACGAATTGATGTATTCCGTTTGTGGGTGGTGCTTATGTCTTTGGTTTAAATTTATTCGTCCAAATACGAAATAAATATTCAAATAACAATCAATTAAATAGATATTAAATTTTAACAAGTGTAAGTCTACAAAAAAGCTATCGTGCAAAATACATCCAACTTAAAATCTGTTGGGTAAGTTTATCATTTATATTTTTATTTTACAAATTAAATTAAATTGAAGATGAAAGGAATTTAACGTAACGACAACTGTGCTACAGTTTTAAGAAACTGTGTCGCTCGGAATGAAATGTCAATAAAAATATCAAAACCATTGTGTGTTTATTCGTTCAATTTAAGTACTGAGCCAAAATAGGCGTTGAAGTGCCTTGACCTAACAGAGAACATTGCCATTCTGTGTACGGCACTGCGCAGACCTAGTTTTGAAATTCCTGTTAGTGAAAAGACGAATTTACATTCACTCTGTGTCTCCTAGTGTTAAAAGTGTTGCAAATTTCGTGTGCCAATAATAGCCATGCAAAAAAAAAACATCGGAATGTGACAAACGGCGGGAAATGACCTTCTAGTGTTTTTTGTGCCTGTGAATAATTAAAATGATAAACTTTTTAAGAAACCCAAACATTTATGTAAACAAGTGATTTTCACTTAATACATTAAAAATTGAGACAACATTTTCAAAGCTGCATTAAAATGTTAATTTGAAAAAAATCTAATGCAAAGAAATTATATATCTAGATAATATACAAATTAGAAAAAATATTTTAGTAATTTAATTTACATAGATAGTAATTAAATAAACAATTTAATTAATTTTAATTAAAAAAGCACAAAACAATTAAATATGTCATTTTTTATAGACAAATATAAATTTACTCACTAAATAAACCATTTATGGAGTTACAAAAACTATAGTCCTACAATGGTTATAAAAGTGAATTTATTCCTCATAAATATCAAACTGTGAACTGTAACCTCCTTATATCAACAAAAGTGATTTTTTTCTACAATAATGTGATACATTGGAACTATTATAATGATTTTAGTGCGATCAGTGCATGCTATGGCGTCGTTTGCGGCGCAAGCGGCTCTCCGATCACGCTGGAGCTCATTGATAGAGTCAACCAGTGTTGATGTACCAGGGGAAGTCACAGATGGTGTCCGTTCAGTCGTCGGATGGCTTAAACAGGCACTGTCTTTTATTGTACTGAGTAGCGTTCACTGCTCTGCACTCTTGTTATTGCATATTTTGTGCATGATGTACTGCACTGTGGTTTCCAACTGATAAATTCTGTAATAAAACATATAAATATCTTCATTGGTAAAAAGAAACAATCGTTATTTGTACAGTCAGCTACATAAATTGAATTTACAAAATTTAGGAAAATTGTGTAAGTCTTGGTTTTTAAAAATATGTTTGCATGTATTCAACAAAATATTTAGTGATGTTTGAAAACATAGTCAGTTATGTGGATAGATATTTTTGAAACCAAAGATATGTACATGTTTCTGAAGCTTTTTAAATGTAAACATATGCATCTGACTGTACTGTGTTTTGGCAGTCGGAATCCACATATAGATGTGCATAAATGTTGCATGATATTATATTTTTGGAAATATTTATGTAGACATAATTTTATGTTAATAAAAGAAGGTTTTCTAAGAGAATGTTAAATATGAGTGTGGAGGTACACCGGTAGAGGTAGGCTTAGGAAGAGATGGATGGATTGCGTGAAAGATGACATGATCAAGAAGGGGGTGATTGAAGGGGGTGGATATGACGTCAGACAGATTCATTTGGAGGACGGAAACCTGGTGCACCGATCCTACGTAGGTGGAACAAGGTCAAGGAGATGATGAAAAGAAGGTTTTCTGGAGATCCTGAATAAAATAATGTCCAATTTTTTTTTACTGTCATAATAGTTCATGGGCGAGTTAAAACCAGCATAAGTTAATTTATAATGCTTGTTAAAACTTCTTATTAAAATATTTATATTAAAGTACCTTGAAATATTAGATAAGACATCATCAATCAATCAAGGCTGTACACATTTTTTCTTACCATATTCCGTTGTTATAATACCACTAGTTGTAGCCCGCGACTCCGGCCGCGCGGAATTAAAAAAAAACTTAATAAGTAGCCTATGTGTTCTTCCAGACTTTGTTCTACATATGTGCCAAATTTTATCAACATTCATTGAGCCATTCCGAATAAACACTCTCGCATTTATAATATTAGTAAGATTACCATATATACCTTTATGTCGTTTTTTTCAAAGGAGCAAGACATTCCTTTACAAGTACTAGGTATACCTACATAAGTAGGGTAACCAAATGTTTTGTTACGGCTGAGGAAACACTGATTTACTTGATTGTTATGGTCTGGAATTAATTAAAAAAAAAAGTTAATGTTTAACGAGAAGTTGTAGCATTCATGTTAACTGTTTCATATAGATTTTTATTTATTTTCATTGCTTTAGATTTTTTTTGCTTCTTATGTTATAACTTTTAAATTACTATCCTACCTAAGTGTAAATTAAAAGTAGATTAAAATAATCAAACCAAAAAGATCTTATAGCGTTTTGTTTTATTACGCAACGTTGTTTTATCTGTAGGCCTGTCGGGCTTGTACGGCCTTGATGAAGGACGTATTGTACATTCATGCACACAAATCATACATGTATCAATACAGTTAATCAAATGTTTTGCTTGGCCTATAATTAATTTTCAAAATTTTGTTTGTCTCCCTCTCTTCGTAAATCGCGTTTGTTCCGTGTAATCTTCGAAATGACTGGAACGTTTTCGACGGGACTTTAAATGGAATGTAGCTTAAGTGTAGTTAGCTTAGTACTAATTTTTACTAATATTATAAATGCGAATGTTTAGATCGACTTAACGGATCTCCCGAACGGCTTAACGGATCTTGATGAAATTTGGTACAGATGTAGACTATAGTCTGGAAGAACACATAGGTTACTTTTTTTTTCATTTCGCGCGGATGGAGTAGGGGGCGACAGCTAGTATAACCATAAAGAAACTAGCATTTCATTTATCACATATTACATCAAAAGAAAGGTTCAAATGTTTCGATCAAAACAACAAAATCCAATATATGAACGATAAAACCGAAGCTAAGTAATCGTTTGGCCTATCGCCAGAGAAAGCTTTTTTTGTTCGATCTACCAAGGATTTCTGCGGTAAACCTTGTCATGCGTCAAACTAATGTATTTATAAAATTAAAACAAAATAGAACTAGCTTTCACAGACGTCTTGCGTGTGTCAGAGAAATTGAATCACTAAATTTGTCTGAATTTAGCGGTCAAACGAAATACATCTTAACGAAATTCATTAAAACGAGAATAAAGCAGACATACCGTAATTTCAAATAGCGTAAAAGTTGTAATATAATAATATTGCTATCTCTGTTATTTTGAACAGAACATTTGGTAGCGGTTTTGATTTCGTAGTATATTTCAATGCGAATTCGTAGATTTGTCGTTGTACAGGTTTTGCGACAATTGAGATTTTCATCCAAGTAATAGAGGTCTGTATTTAAAAAAAAATGATAATTTTTGGTTGCACTTTTGTAATCAACTGTACAAACTTTAGTGATGGGACAAACATTATTCGATCAGGAAATAAAATCAATAAGTTAATATTTGATGTTCTTGAGTATATTTGGATGTATGGATGGATGGATAGATGTATTTTTGTTAGAAGGTAGCTCTAAAACGGCTGCATGGATTTAGATAAAATTTGTTATAGATGTAGAACACTGTCTGGAAGACCATATAGGCTATTTAAACAGCTTTTTTTTTTAAATTCCGCGCTGACAAAGTCGCGGGCAAAAGCTATAAATATAATAAATATATTTCAAGGGTTAGGACCTTGTAAATATAATATGGCGTTGTATAACATGTAATTAAAACCAAAAACTTGAATAACACGCCCTTAGGTGTTATTAAATCCTTCCATATTGAATATGTAATTAGATACAAGTAAATTATTTTTATAATTGTAACACGTTGTATGCTGCTACGATTTTTATTTATTAAAGTTAACTCGCTAGGCAATTCGATTGCATTTAATGTGTTAAAAGATTTTATTAAAATTATACTCCTATGTATCCTATCAATAAGTGAGAGTCCAAGAGACCGAGAAATTTTTCTCGCAAATAGAGGTTTCTCGCTTATAGAGGTTTGTTTATCCAGGTTTGACTATACATATATCTTCCTCTTTCCACCCTTCTCTAACGTAAAAAAATGGGCAGAAGAGATGGAAGAAGTAAATAATTGGATTCACTTAACATTGTAACCGCGTTTTTATACAAATACTAGCTGTCGCCCGCAACTCCGTCCGCGCGCATTTAAAAAAAAATTAAAAATAGATGTTGGCCGATTCTCAGACCTACTGAATATGCTCACAAAATTTCATGAGAATCGGTCAAGCCGTTTCGGAGGAGTACGGGAACGAAAACTGTGACACGAGAATTTTATATATTAGAAAAATCTATTTTAAATAAAAATAGCTCTCACTAAAAGTACAATCTATATATATAAAAGAAAGTCGTGTTAGTTACACTATTTATAACTCAAGATCGGTCGAACTGATTTAGCTGAAAATTGATGGGGATGGTAGCTTAGAACTAGGAGACCGACATAGGAACTATTTTATCTTGTGTGCGTTTTTTTATTCCGCGCGGACGAAGTCGCGGGTAAAAGCTAGTTATATATAAAATTGTCAACACTCAATTTAAACGTATGCTATATTTGAAATAACACCCAATGTAAGGTCACATCAATTCGCGATGATTGTACTTCCCCTGTTATTGTATTGTTGTGTAATTTGTCACCACTTTTACTTGACTTGTCACGTCAGGAATAAGAGTACTCTTCTGCTTGATGTGCCAACTCAAATGATGCGTAGTTTATTCTATTTAAAGCTCGCAAGATATTTTCAATGTAACGGAAATGTCATCAAAATAAGATCAACAGAGTTATTATGAAACACAATTGCATGTTTATTTTTATTAATTTACGTACATGTCTATACTTTCGTTATTCTTTAGCTTAGGTATATTTTTTACTGCACGCCTTTTTACTTATAGGATATAGAAGTAGTAGTAAGCAACTGAGTGTCTAGCACGAACATTTGCGATACGAACCTTCGTAACGTTATCGACAAAATATGTCAAAATTTGTATGAGATTTGTTGGTGTACTTTACGAACTATAGGGCAATATAATTTTTGTCAATGACGTTCCGAAAACGTTATCAAGAACATTCGTGCTAGGCTCTCTGGCAGTAGAAACGTGTTAAAACGTTTTAAAAACATCTATTTACAGTATTTTAACTACTCATATCATAACGGTAACACGCCCGCGACTTGTTCCAATCTTTTGCCGTATGCTAGCAACCTTTTCTAATTCATATTGCATATTGCCACGATGTGCTGACAATGATAGCATAAAAAATACCAACCAATTCCATTAAACATTTCTTGTCCGGTGAGAGTGGCGCTGTTATCGCCTTCAATTGTATCAAAAATAATACGGAAATGTTCAAAGTAAGCACACAAGACAGCCCACAAGGATCTTATGGCACTTTACTATTCATTTATTGTCGTGCCTATATCCTAACATTAGTCTTAAACTTATTTGGTTTTTAAGAAAATAAGTAAAACAATAATAATATCGATGTATTATAGGCATCACTAGAGGTGCGTCAAGTGGGTCGTCGTGCGGTAAGCCAGCTGGCCGGCCGAGGGATGGGCGACGACGTACTCATCGTGCACTACAACGATGTCTACAACATCGAGCAGACTACTAGTGAGTGACGCAGCTATCGATAGTCGATTTTGACACATGTCATAAAATAATATCAATAGTTTGATAAATTAAAACTTTTTAATAAAAAGGTGGCTTTCGACTGAATGTATAATAGTAATGCGAAAATGTTAAATAAACGCCTAAAAATATCTATTAGTTTGGTAATCTGACAACAAAGAATACTTGAAAAACGGTGTATGTTTTCGACCTTGCAAAGTCTAGACTTCCCATTAGACCAAGGTGCAACGTAAGATATTTTTTTCGTACTACCACTAATTACTAATTTGTAAAGGTTATTAATGTAGGCCAAGGTAACTCTAGTACCATTTTAAAGATTATGCTGCTATTTTTAGTAGGTCCAAGTGATGTGCTCCGTACACGTTGGTGCTTGCCTTTGTTCGACCAACTATGTACAATTCACTACTGTCCATACATTGATATTGGCCGAGTAACGTTGGCTATATTTATTTGATTTTTATTTTCAGACACAGAACCGGTGGGCGGAGCGCTAAGATTTAGCACCGCCGTCAAAGCCTTGCAGCATCTTAACCCTCTTATATTGTTTAGTGGAGATGTTTTCTCGCCTAGTATGCGTGAGTATGTTTTTTATTTATTTATTAATAATTAAGATTGGTTTTCACTTTAAAAAAAGTACACACGAAAACATTTTGTTAGAACAATTTCAGATTTGTTTTAACCTTACGATAATTTTCACTAGTATGTATGTACAATCGGAGTTTTAAATAATATTTTTTTTTTCAGTCAGTACATTCACAAAAGGCGAACAGATGGTGCCCGTTCTTAATGAAATAGGAACTCATTGCGCTGTGTTTGGAAATCATGATTTTGGTAAGTTATTTAACAATCAACCAGACTTTAATAATAACATTTAAAATAACAATTGTGCATGCTCCTTTATTTGTATTACTCCATTTTTCACTATAAAGGTGTATTTCCACTGTCGAAAAACTAGTATAAAAATAATGACATTCATATCATATTATTAAAAAAAAGATATCGTGTTTTATAAAACTGTATTAGTTAGTTTATAAAATGAAAAATTATTTCTATTAATATTTTTTTGTATACTCCGCCCTAGGTCTAGACCTAGAGTCTGCCCCTAGTTAATCTGGATCATATATAGTCATTCCATACAATTTTATCAACATTTTCGTCCACAGATTTCGGATTAGAAGTCCTCTCAGGTTTAGTAGCTCAGTGCAACTTCCCTTGGCTGATGTCTAACGTGATCGACAACGAGACAGGTCGTCCCTTGGGGGATGGCAGGATAACACACGCGCTGATGTGCAATGGTCACAAGATCGGCTTCATAGGCCTTGTCGAACAGGTATAGGAGGTATAGTCGATTCACCTCATTTGGTGTTGGTAGGGGCGGTGTTAAACTAGCCATCTGACTTTTGGTCGGTTGGCAAATACACGTTTGATTTTTTTTTGTCATAATTCTATGTTAGAAATTTTTCGTTTTCGATTAAAATGGCGAAAGAATTTTTGAAATTCTTCCAGTAGTTTTTAAGTTTATTTGTTACAAATTTACTAAACTTTATAACACAAGTTTATTGGCATTCTTTTTTTTAAATACTTATTTAAAAATGTAAAGTTAACTCTTTTGTTAGTTTTTTTCGTGTATATAATACAGTTTAGTAATAAAATTGTTTAAACTTCCGTGAGACATAATAATAAATTTAATTAAATTCTTAATTAATTTATCTTACTAATATTATAAATGAGAAAGTTTAAATGAATGGATGTTTGTTTGAAGATATCTCCAGAAAGACTCAACAAATCTTGATGACATTTGGCATAGATATAGAACATAGTCTGGCTACTTATTAAGTACTAGCTTTTACCCGCGACTCCGTCCGCGCGGAATAAAAAAATATCCTATGTCCGTTTCCTGGTTCTAAGCTACCTGCCCAACAATTTTCACACAAATCGATTCAGTCGTTCTTGAGTTATAAATAGTGTAACTAACACGACTTTCTTTTATATATATAGATTTTAAAACCGCGCACACGGAGTCGCGGACGACAGCTAATAAATACATATATACGTTACATTGTAACTGTTTATACCTAGAATTTATATATTCCGAAATAAGACACAGGACATATACTAGTTATATTATTTTATTTCAGGAATGGCTAGACACATTAGCAACTATTAACCCGGAAGAAGTGACATTTATAGATTTTCTACAAGCAGGAACTAAACTGGCATCACAGTTAAAACGAGAGGTAAAACACAGAACACTATATGTAACACAGTTTCACTCGTTACTTAAAAGATAAAGGTTGAAATGTGATATTAAATAGTCTAAAACACACCTTAATAAATAAGGTTTCTAAGGAAAAAAGAATTTTTCAAATCCGATGACTAGTTTTTGAAATAAAAACGAACAAACTTTTTCATTCTTATAATCATTTTTATCTTGATATTGAACCTTATTACAATCGATATAAGACTCAATTTACTATGTTTTAGGGTTGTGAATACGTTATAGCATTGACACATATGCGTACCCCCAATGATATCAAACTAGCTGAAGGATGTACTGAGATTGACCTCATACTTGGGGGTCATGATCATGTCTATGAGGTCTTGGAGGTCAGTTTACTTTTAATCCGAGTTTTTATCGTTTTGTGCTATTTTTATACCTTTAACTATATAAAAAATATATAGTCATCTGTGTTTTGAATTAAAAATGTGTTTAAACCTCATAATATACATTTAAAATAGAATAATGTCTAATTTTTTTACTATAAAATATCTTAAGATGATATTAATTAATGTGTTATCACTAAATATTACAGATAAATAATAAATACGTAGTCAAAAGTGGTACAGACTTTAGACAGTTCTCTAAGATCAACCTCACATTTGGTCCTGAAGGACCACGTGTGGATATAGAAGCTGTAGATGTGACCAGCGCGTACGAAGAGGACCAGGCACTTAAGGCCAAAGTTGAGAAATACTCTGGTAAGACATTCTATGCCTAGGTCTAGATTATTTTACTAAAGAAAGTTATAGAAAGTATTTTTTTACATCTCTTTTAGTGTAACTATGTTACTTTTATTGTTATCGATTGACTATTTCGTATATAACTAGCAGAATATCTTGTTATATGCATGCACGCATATGCATGCATCAGGTATCCAAAAGTCCTGTCAAAATCTGCCTAACGGTTCTGGAGATTACCTGTAACAAACACAGATTTATGGACAGACAGACAAAAAATAAAAATTAGTTTATTGTTTTTATTAAAAATTTAAATAAAAAATGTGTTACGAAATATTTTTTTTTCGTTATTTCATAAAGACACTTATTTTATTAATGTTTATTAGTTTGATCCTTCGAGTCCGATTATTTTTTATTTTTTTTTATTCTACTATTGTAATTTTTAGATTAATTATTTTACCTTATATAATATATTCCAGCAATGATAGAAGGTAAAATGGACGAGATATTGGGCAAGTTCTGTGTCCCTCTAGAAGGTAGGTTCTCCTGCGTGCGCCGGCAGGAGAGCAACCTCGGCAACTGGGTGTGCGATGTGCTGCTCGCAGCCACTGGTGCTGACCTCGTCATCCTCAACTCTGGCACCTTCAGATCTGATCAGGTAAGACAAATGGTACCAGAAGACTAAAAGAAGACAAAGACACTTTGGCATATTTTAGATACAATTGTAATAATGTTTTTTTTTTTTATATTTTCCTTTTAATTTTTAATAATGCAATTAATGCCTCCTTAACCCATGTGGGTATGTAGAGATAAAGGATTGTCATTCAAAGCGGTCATACGATTTAAAAAAAATGAATTGGAGAACCAAGATAAGAGACCAAATACTTAGCGTATTTAACGCACAAAAACACAGAAGAATTGATAACCTTCTTCTTTTTTAAGTCGATTAAAAAATGTATGGATTTCGGATGCAAATGTAGACCCGAGAAAAACAAATCTCTAAATAGGTGGCTAGCTAGTATCAAGAGTGGGCTGTCATTTGTCAATTTTATACGTAATTTTCGGGTTTTTTTTGAAAAATTCAAAATTGATTTCTTATTGATTGTGACAGAATAAAAAAAAAGATCCGAAGTAGGAATGCATCCATAGCTGAAAAAGAAATCCATCTTTTACTTAAAATAATTTAAGTTCCCTTAATTTTTTTTTTTACTGAAATTTGTAGGAAGTCGTTGCTATGACTACAGTCCACAGAGTACTTTGTGTATTAAGTGTTTTTTTTTTTGTATATCTGTGGTATATTAAATGCTACTGTCGATTATTCTGACATCTGTAGTCAGTAAAAGGTCAGTTTTTTCTCCCTATTATGTACTCTGTGGCGTAATATTTTCAAGTTTTTAATCAAATTTCAGCCTTAACAGAATAGAAATAAGACATAATTTTGTCCTAGGTACATCCAGCTGGTGACTTTACTTTACGCGACTTGTCCACAATAATTCCTATGAGAGATCCGTTGGTGGTTGTCGAGGCGAGTGGTGATACCATACTCAAGGTTCTAGAGAATTCCGTCTGCAAATATCCCAGCTTAGAAGGAAGGTTTCCACAGGTAATATTAATTTGTTTTATACAGGTTGTTCCAAAATTTAAAAAATTAATTAATTTTCTTTTTTGTTTGAAAAATTTTGCTTTATATTAAATTAAAAGAATTAAACATCATTTTTTTTATTTATTTGATTTGTTTATCTTCAAACTTTAGAAATTTTTTCGTTGTTAGAATCTTCTGAACTATACAGGATGTGTATTATAGTACCAAACTTCTGAGTTGGCACGTCGCGGAGAAGAGTACTAATGTTTTTGACGTGCCAAATCAAATTTCGAGTACTAACTTATATAATCAAACCCAGGTGGCAGGTATATCTTTCGCATTCGACCCCTCCAAACCCCCGGGTCAGAGGGTCGAGGAGCAGGTGGTGAAGATAGGTGATGAATACCTGCAGCGGCAGCAGAAGTACCGGCTGGCGGTGAAGCAGTACTTACACGCCGGGAATGATGGCTTCACCATGTTGCCCAGCTGCCCTGTTCTGGTGAGATACTTTGATGAAGTGAGGAAGATTGTGAGGAAGCACTTTTTATAATACCAGCTTTCCTGTGGAGTTCGTAGTAATATTTTCTTCTTCAAGTTTTAGGATAAGTTGATTATTTGATGAAGTAAAGAAGAAATTAAGGAAGTAAAGGTAGCGGATTTTGTAACAATATTTTCTTTGCATTTCCTGTGTTGTGTTTTTTTTGATGAAGTAAAAAAGTATGACATACTTTCAAATGAAATTTCACATTTATTTTGAAGAAGTGAAGAAGAAAATGAGGAAGCACTTTTTCTTCTTTGTGTACAATTAGAACTTCGTCTTTACCCTTCCCATGTACTTAGGTGTCAGAGGACATGTGTCCGGAGGTGGGTATGGCTGTGCAGAACCACTTCGCTGCCATCAACATGCGCACGGGCAAGTCCCGTCCCTCCAAACATCGACAGTCACTGGTCACACTCAGCAGACGGTCAGATAATTATTTCAAAACATTTTACTTATTAGATACTAGCTATTGCCCGCGATTTCCTCCGCGCGGAATTAAAAAAAAACTTGATAACCTATGTGTTCTTCCAGACTATGTTCTACATCTGTACCAAATTTCATTGAGATCTGTCGAGCCGTTCTGGAGATATCTTCTAAGAAACATCCATCCATCTAAACATTCGTTTTTATAATATTAGTAAGATAGTATAGTTACCTAATCCGAGGCTAAAAAATAAGGCGAAATTACCACTTTTCCTGGTGTAAATTTCTTTAGTGTTGCCATTAATAAAAAATAATTTCCAATATTCTATGAGTAAATCATTAGACGTCAAATTTGTATAAAACACTCTATCCATAGATTATATATCCTATGGTTTTACTTAACAAATTATCTTGCAAAGTCAATCTTATATATAAAATTCTCGTGTCACGGGGTTCGAACTTGAACTCCTCCGAAACGGCTTGACCGATTCTCATGAAATTTTGTGAGCATATTCAGTAGGTCTGAGAATCGGCCAACATCTATTTTTCATAAACCCCCCCCCCCATTTAGTTTTTTTTTTTAACTGCGCGCGGACGGAGTCGCGGGCAACAGCTAGTAATATATGTAAGAAGGGAAGGGATCCAGATATGACGACTGATAGATGTATGGAAGTACTTATATATGTTTGCAAATGAGCAAGCAGCCACCTGATTCGACGAAATAGCGAAAAACTCTGTCCATAGACTAATATTATTTCTCCATTCTATGTATCTCCCCCCCTCTTTCAAATCCGTATCATTTCCTTATAAGAAAATGGTGGGAAAGGATTGTGGACTAAAATTAGTCCTCCGGCACCACACTCATCAGACTGTACGTGGAATTACTTCCACTTGACGCCAGTCTTCTGTGTGGTCGTGGTAATTCATCAGACGAGCTCCATTCTTGCACCCAACATTGTTGTTGGGATCTACCACTGTCAAATTTATGGTGTACTAGCTTTTACCCGCGACTCCGTCCGCGCGGAATATAAAATAGAAAACGGGGTAAAAATTATCCTGTCCGTTTCCTGGTTCTAAGCTACCTGCCCACCAATTTTCAGTCAAATCGATTCAACCGTTCTTGAGTTATAAATAGTGTAACTAACACGACTTTCTTTTATATATATTGATTAAAGTGTTATTTTTTTACGATTGTATTATTATTGTAGGCATAGTTTAGTAAAGATGTTGGATGGCAGTGAATTAGATGGTCCACCTCCGCTGCGGAGAACTTCTTCCGCTGCTGTTGAACCTTCAACACATCATCACAGGTGATTTTTTATATTGCCAAAAATATCCCCCTCTCGTTTCAATCTCAATGAAAAGATAAATAAATTTAATTTTAATGATTTTAAACTTATATGTGAAATAGTTTAGTCCTTCGAGTCGGATAAATTTGTGTTTGTATGTTTGTTGCCCGCAACTCTGCGTGGAATTAAAAATAAGAAATAGCTTATGTATTCTTCCAGACTATGATCTACATCTGTATCAAATTTCATCAACATCCATCCATCCAAACATTTATAATATTAGTAAGATTTCTTCAGATTGACTCGTCGTGCTTCGTTAGATGACTTGGAACAGAACGCTTGCGAACTTGCGCCTAAAATCGAGAACAGAATTATAGTATTAGATAAACCTGAGGTAAGTCTAGTATTTAATAGACGAATTTCCTTTATATTGTTCGTAAGAAACGAGATTCTTACCATGATTAGGTTGTTTGAGGTCCCGATATTTGCAGTTGCATTCGCCATGTTCACGGGTTGACTGGTGTTTTACGATAGTGTGAAAAATGTTAAAGATTACGGTCTACCTTCTTTCTGATTCTATCTTTAACAAACATTAGTCAACCCGTGAACATGGCGAATGCAACTGTGCCGAAATATTAAGAACTCAAACAACCTAATCGTGGTAAGAATCCCGTTTCTTACGAACAGTATTTTAGTAAAAATTACGAAAGTTTGAAGTTATGAATTTCCTTTACTAAACAATTTAATTAAAGTCCAAGATATATTTTTCTGGCTTATAAAAGTTTCTAACTTACCCGATTTTCTCGCTTATGGAGGTCGTCCGTCGGAACCGGACAATGACTCTCGCTTATAGAGGTCTCTCGCTTATCCAGGTTCGACTGTATTAGACAATACGGCAGGCAGGTACCGATAATTTTACAAATACCAACAATCAACGCTTGCTTTTCGCCGTTTCTGATAGACGACGTCTATAAATGGGAAATTCTGGTAAGAGAGGTACTATAAGCGAGAAAATTTTCGCGATCTCTCGCTTATCCAGGTTCGACTGTATTAGACAAAATGGCAGGTACAATTTATCAAATGTGTACCAACGATCAACGCTTGCTTTACACCGATTCCGATATATGACCTCCATAAGCGAGAAACTTCTATACGCGAGAAAATTTTCGCGGTCTCGCTTATCCAGGTTGGACTGTAGTGTTATTTGTGATTTAAAAAAAAACATTTCTTTCAGAAACTTCAATCACTTTTAGCTGAGAGAGCTCGTTGGGAATCTGATACGGTAATAAAAGAAGTTGATGATGAAAGTTCACCTTAAATATTTATTATTCAAATTTCAACCTAATCACTATTGTAATAGAGTTTATTTTCACAAGGATTACTTTAATTCATTATACGTATTCAAAGGATTTTGAATCAAAAGTTAGGTTTTTTTTTTCTTTTAATTTGAAAAATAATGACACTTAAGTTTAAACAAAAGAGATAAATTTTTTAAAATCTGTTATAAACACGATTTTTTTTTTAATTATTTTTATGATAAAAGTAACTAGTATCTCAATATTTTTGAGCATTATGTTATTACGTATTAATAATTCATTGTTACCATTATTTTTTAAAATATAAGTTTTGTTAAAATAATAATCGATTAATATTCCATTACATCGATAAAATATCGATTCTAAATTTAAAAAAAAACGATTTTTTTTACTATTCAGTAGAAAAAACTATCACGATTACTTTAAACATAGAACAAAGTAATTTTTTTTTATGCTTTTTTAAAGAGTAAATTATTTAGGTTATTATTAATATTAATTCACTACGTAATCTATTTTGTACACCGTACCATGTGACGTCACGTATAACCAAATAATATTAAATAGTGTTTTCAAAATGTACGCTATGCTTATAGTAATAAAGTCTATAATCGCTTATTGAGTCATCTACCTCATAATATTGCTTAGAGTAGTGAGTAGTTAAACGGCTTTAAAGTTACGTCTTCCTTGTTATAGCGGGACAGGTGTCAAGTCTCTTCAAATTTAATTGTACCTCTCGCTCGCGTCAAAATGACGTCATAATATTTGGAAATTCCAAAATTCTGCTCTTTGACAATTAAAAAAAAATAATAAAAAAACTGAAATAAGCTCCGTCCGAATGTCGTCTCTAATTGTAATTAATAATATCAGTATTTGACTGCCATTAAAAGTAACTCTTAACTTGTGAAAGACATAAATTGAAATAAAGCTAAGGGTATATTCCGATATACACTGCGAGCACTGCACAGTGCTATCACTGTAGAAAAATTCGTTCTGTTATGGACTGCCAGTATACTGCCGCAGTACCCTAGGGAAATACATGACATATTTTTAATTTGACAGTACTCCAAAACAGTTTTTTTTTTAATGAACTAGAAAACTTGAATACACTCATTTGAATGCTGAAAAATGTGGCTGACAGTATACGGGATTGCGTTCCATTTTAAATCGTAACCAGTATAACTGGCTATAAAGGAACAGCTTCACAGTATACTGAATTGACGTCACACTGTACAGTGGTCGCAGTGCATATCGGAACATACCCTAAGAGACTTGATACCGTCATTATATAGTGCATCTCGCTCGCACTTGCAGTTCTTATGATGTTTGTGAGTAGGATAGATATCGATAAATTGCACGCTGTGCACGATATGCCTCATTTGCTAGTAGCGTTGTTATATAATCGTAAATAAACGTATATAATTCTTTATTTACCTACTTTTTACATAAGTAATTTAGATGGTATCAAGAATTACTAAGTAAGAAGTAACACGACCGTTTCTTTGTCAAACATATCGTTCTGTATACGTTTGTTTTGTTCACTCTTTACATAATGGTCCGGGAGCCAGGTGCATTTTCGGTCAATTATTTCCTCGAGCGAAACTTCGTAAAATGCATAAGGGACTTATACTATGAATACTCGCGACCGTCAGCTGTGGCTACGTGGGTGGGGTGGGCAGTGGTAACCTCCCAAACATGGAGAAAAAAATAAATTTTTCAGTCATTTCCTCTCATTTGAAAATTTATCAGAGTATAGTTTATGTAGTACTAGCGACCCGCCCCGGCTTCGCACGGGTGCAATGCAAAATATACCTACTACAGAATAAATGCACAATTTATTTAAGGTACTTAAATGGATAAGGATTAATGCTGTATTGTTTAAAATCACTTCGTAAAAGAATAAAAATGGTTATGCTGGGTTATCCCTAAGAGATAGACATATACCATCGCGGACTTTTTTGTTGAACTTTTTAAGGTGAACAATACTGTAGTACATTATTTTGGTCTATCTCGTAGGGTTCAGCCAGCGTTTGCAATATAAGCGCAAAAAAACGTGCTTATTTACGACATCACATTAGAAAACTTTAAATTTATCAGTGTTTCTCTACTATATTATGCATTTATTATAGATACAAACCTTCCTTAAGAATCACTCTATCTATTAAAAAAAACCGCGTCAAAATCCGTTGCGTAGTTTTAAAGATCTAAGCATACATACGGACATACAGCGAAAGCGACTTTGTTTTATACTATGTATTGATTTTGAAAGAAAAACATAGTCAGCTGACCATAACACGGTGGATTATACGTCAGCTGGCTCCTTAACATGAAAAAAAAAAATTTTTTTTTCATGTTAAGGAGCCTTTTCGAAGGAGTATTTTCGATTGGGAGGGACTTGGTCATGAAAATCAGTTGCTGGCTCCCGGACCATAATAAATTAAACACGCAAAAGATTTTTGGCGGGATTTATGTGATTAAATGCTTTACAGTGCCTTCAATACTTGTTTATTAGTTTTAAAAATGTTTATGTAGAAATTAAACATTTTAATAATTATATAGTGAGCCTTATTCGCTATGCAATAAGATTGCTTTTGGAGTGTTACGAAATATCTTTCACGTATGACATTTACTGTCAATTTGTTTTTTTTTTTATTGCATAACTTGGTACATACGGCCAGTAAAAATTGTTTATTGTTTTTTTTTAATATTTATTTAATATATTGCTTACGCAAATTAATAATTCTTTTGATATTGTGATATATTGTTGTGAAAGATTAATTTCGAGATTTATGTGCTAAACATTTTAAAAGACATTATCTGTGTATAAATAGCAATAAAATTATTCGTTTGTAGTGTGATTTTACGGCCTAATAACCTTCCACTAATCGTGGGTTTCCGTGACAAAATCTCTATTAAACATCATCGTGGACAAAACATAGATAACAATATACTTATATAAATATATATTTATTTATTCAATATATATATATATATATATTTATTTTAAACGAAGATTTTGGTCTCAAAAACCCACGGTAATTCAACTACATAGCAATTACTATTGACCACAAGTAAATCGATGTTTACTATTACTGTGTTTCAATACAAGTAAAGATTTTTTTATGGCCAAAAATTTAAGTCTCGTTTTCATCAAAATTTAGTGGAAGTACACCTTAACAAATAAAACTGCCAATAAGTTGACTAGTTACAGAGGAGAAATTTAAAATCTCTAATTAATAAAAATATATTTTCAGTCATAATAATACTAATTGAATTAAATTTAAGTATTTTGTAGATTTCCATTTATGCGTTAGGTTAAATCTTTTACCAATCGGTTGTATAAAAGTTTGTGATATTTTTGAATAAATCAATAATAATTTGCTAATGTTATGTAGTTATTTTGTTTCTAATATACTATACGAAGATATGAATTTTTCTTTATAATACTCCTAAATATCCTATCCCTTCCCTTTTTCTTTTACGCAGCAATTAAATTGTAAGGCGCAATACACATTGAGCTCGCCGGGCCTCAGACATATGTCGGCAACTTTTTGTTTGCAGTCTAGTTGGCAGCTTCACTTATTACAACTCGGAAAATTTGGTCGGCGGCTTGAGATGAGAAATGTAAATGTCGTAAAAAAATACAAGCCTTCACTACAGGTCGAGCGTCGCCGGACAACTGAGCACAGGCGTACCCAAGCCGCTAACATGTCGGCGGGTAACACGCGCGGACGCATGTTGCCGACATGATTCTTTTCATACAGGCTGCCGGGTTGTGTCGGCGGCCCGGCGGGCTCAATGTGTATTGCGCTTTACAATTCATACTAAGCGTTGAATTAATACTGGCGAAACATTCACGTAAAACATGTGATAATTTCATAGGCAACTTCTAGTACTGTCTAATTATAAGGTTGGATTAACCGTAGGTTTCATTAGTGAGCAGAGCAGTGTTTCCCAAAGTGGGCGATAACGCCCTCTTGGGGTTTGAAACCTAGGAGGGGGCGATAAGAGGCCAAAAATATGCCCCCCATTGAAATTAATTAAAGTAATGAAATTGTGGTTTTTAAGTTTTAGGGCTGAATAAAAATTAGGGGGCTCTGAAATATAATTGATTTTCAAAGGGGGCGGTGAAAGAAATAAGTTTGACAATCAATGATATAGAGATAACAATATGTTTTAACCGAGATATTTGTCTCAGAAACCCACGGTTAGATTTTCAAGGATTAAGGAAAATTAAAACTACAATAATGAGATTAAAATTATTTCACATATTTATCGAAAAAACTGCCGACAGAAGGTTGTATTCATTCCATAATCATTACAATCATTGACACAATGTCACATTTAATGACAACATACAAAGCAAAGTGATACCACGATTAGAGGCTATCAACCTTACTCTAGAAATTCACTGTGGTGACACTTGTATTAATAAATATTGTTATCTCTTACGTTTTCTTTAACAAAAGAGAGACAACAAGATGTTCGAATCTGGATAAGCAAGAGTTATTGACCTCCATATGTGAGAAGAGTTAGAGTGAAACCTCTAAAAGCGAGGAAAATATCACGGACCCTTGAACTGTTGCTTATCCAGGTTAGACTTTTAGATACTAATTCGAGTGCAGTTACGCACAGTTACTAATAGTGGATATACAAAAATGCAGAAAGGTCGCCATTTTATCGTCTACCCGCAAATTTTAGTACAGCCAATAATTTACCTAATAGACCGATTAGAAAATAAATTGTTCTACATTATACACATGGCCTTAAAGCAACGAAAACGAAAATCGATTTTCAACATAGCTCATATTCCTAAATCGATTTAATAATTAAATCGATTTCTCAACAGGAATTTTTCAAAATTCGATGCTATTCCAATTCTAAACTTGATTAAAACATTTTACACCCAATCAAGATTTAACTAAAAAAAATACATTGAATCCAATAATTACTTGACTTCACAATTCAATTGCCTTATTTACAAAATTCATACCGATTAATATAGAGTAATATTTAAAATGAACACTTTGTAATGTCAATTTGTATGATCTATGCTTAGGCCAAGTAGACAAGGACACTTCGGATTTGAATGTATGGATTTGGATTTCAGAACGTGGATAGTATGGAACAAGTTGCTGGGTAACTTTTTTATATTTTTTGTCATCGGTCAAGGGTTGACAAGAGATTACTGGGTATCCTATTTTTAGCTGCCAGTCTTCGTGTCTACGGTTATCGTTACTGAGCAGATTATGAAAAATAATTATACAATTAAAATTGACATTACAAAGTGTGTCATTATGTGAAAATTAAGTAGACATTATGACACTTACAAACTACACAGTCACATAGCGGACTAATTGTGAAATACATGCGTACATTTTACGCAATTTTTTTTTACGACTACCCGAATTTCCTTTTTATATTGAATCTTTAAAACACACGACATTGAATAGAATATAATGCCTATATAAATATGTAATGCATTTAGAAACCATATTAGTGCTGTTTGAAACTTAAATTTTAAGCCGATTGTAAAAGAAATGAAAAAGTAACAAAAACAAACGCTGTGTGACACAGCCGCTTGGCTAGTCGCGCTAGTGGAAACGAGGTCTTAGATTTATTGCTTTTCGCCTACTTGATGTAGCTAGCTAAATACCTTAGTGACCGTTTCCTATAAACATTTGCAGTTATTTAAAATTGATTTCTCAATATTTTCGTATGGTAATTAAACACTGGTATACAACCCTGAGAAGTCAGGACTTGAAATCCATGGGTGGATTAGAACCCAACTATTTAATATACTTTTAAGCCTTTCTAACTACCCACATTAATTTTGCAATGAAATTTTGTTGCTCGGCATAAATATTTTGGTCACTAATACAATGTAAAAAATATTAGAAGCAAGTGTTTTGAACAAAGAAAATATGAAATTCTCATATAAAATGAATACATAATTTTCATCATAGTTTCGAGTATAATCATTTAATATGTAATATTTTTAATCACTAACAATGTAATTCTTATAAAGACTTATACAAAAGTCTACTACATTTTAACTTTAGGATAGTCATTTATGTTGCAGAAACTTCCATACAAACACATACCGAAAATCGAATTTAGTTGTTCCTAATACCTTAATTAATATAATTCCTTGTGTAAGTTAATAGCAATGTTCTTCGACATTAATTTGGCTATTGAAACATTACAGGGGTTGCACATTAATTATTAATGTATGGAAGTTTCAATTAATTTTTTAAATACTATTTGAAGTCAAATGGCAAGTGAACACAAACAGGATTAGGGTTGCCAATCCTTTCAATATTTTTACCGTACAAAATATACTTGCTACAAAACTAAATAAGTTTCAATCCATATAATATAATCATAAAATACCTTACAAACCCAATGTTGTACACGCAATTATTTACAAAACGCCCTGTTAGTGTTGAAAAAGTACATTTATTGCTTAGCTTATCACATTTTAACTTTACAAAGATATCATTCTTATTATGGCAACCCTATCTAAGAAAATAATGTTTTTTTTCCGAATAGAAATAAAAAACCCGTCTGCCAAATAGTGAGGTAGAAAAGTTTCTCAAGAAATATTTTCTTTTGTGTAGAACATGGGGTAAGTTCAAATCACATTTTGCTCAATTTTCTTTCAAAATTTCTTTCAAAGTTGAACCCATGAAAAAAAAATGTATAAAAGAGGGATTTAGAACATACTATATTATAATTTAGAAAAGTAATATCAGTTATACAGAATGTTCAATATTTCAACAATAAAAGCCCTGTAACTGTTTATAGAAATATTACTCAGATATGTTTATTTTTAAAGAAAGTTTTATTTGTAATAATTATCATTGCTTATATTATTTTTACATTCTTTGCCCAGAAAAAGTCATAACATTTTCTATTCAAATGAATGTTTGTAATCAAAGACTCCTTTCAACATTATTTCCTACAACATCAAAAGTTCAATTTTGAATTTTCCAGTGAATTCTCATTAGTGAAAAACATGCATATAACCGAAAAAAAATCATCTGTTTTCAAGGAAAATTACACGACGAATGTTTTTTTACGTATTTAAGATATATCATGCTAATAAAGACATTTATTTTTAAATTGAAAACAACACTGTCTGGTTATAAATTATAACAAAGTGCATGTTTTGTTTTTATATTATGATGATTTAAAGTCATTTACAATCCAAAGAGGAAAATTAAACAGGACCACATCAAATCCTTTCAAGGTGGCTTTTATATTTAAAATCTTTAGTTTTGCAAAAATCTCGAGATAAAAAGTGCTGTTTTATTATATGTTTACACACTGGCATCTATTTGATGCACGTGTCAAATAGTTTGAAGATATCCTGTTTATCAAGTCCATTTTTAAAAGAGTTTCTTGATGGAGCCATTATTACATTCTCTGGCAGTTTGTCTAGTTAAGAGTCTTGATTAGAATCTATTATAATATTGAACCCTACAAGCTAGTTTTCACTAGATCACTGCTATATCTTTTAAAATTATAACTTATTATATCCTTGTTTTCGTAGACTTGTCAGTAATAAAATATTCTATATAAACTACAGTCGAAAATAACTTGAACAGTGAAAGTTGCCAAGTTTATGAAAACAAATTGTGTTTGCACTTTTTATAAACATAAATCAGTGAACTTTTGAACTCCTGCCAGCTTGTTTAAAAAAAAACAAGGAATCATATGGCAGTGATTTATAATCATTAAGGCACTCTATTGGAAATCTAATTACAGCATAATATTTAAACAAAACCCTAAGTAACTCTCATCATTTGAGATAGGCAGAATGTGGAATTCTTGCAAAATTTATAATGAAATTTTATTTAAACTGTTAAATATTTCAATGCAATTGTGAATTTAAAGTTATTAATACTGAAAATTGTAATATTGAACCTACACAACAATGCAAATTGTTACAATATCATAATTAAGAGTAGTATGCACAAAAAAAATGTCTGTTGAAAGAATAACTCAAAATGTTCACAGTTTTCACAAAATAAATAGAAGGGCATTACATGGGTTGAGTGTTAAATTGTATGTGCAATTGTGTAGCCTAAACATGTCAACCAATTTTGAAATATCATTTTTTTACCCTATCTTTCTATATCAAATAGAATTAAAGAATTGTCTTATAGTGTTGACAGAAACACAATCAGTAACTTCTTGTTAAACCACAATCAATATGATTGGCAGACAGGATTTTCTAAATAAAAAAAAAAATAAAAACAATAAAATGAGACATCAAGAATTACTTATTTTCGAAATAAGTTGGGCCATTAATGATATATGAGTATTGACACTGTAGCTTAGTCGAATTCAGCACTTTCCTCTTAATTCTAGGTGTACTTGCAATAACTATATTACTTGCTTAATAAAATACAACTGTCACTGTACAAATCTAACGGTAGGATGAGGAACTCTGACCGGTTTATAAAAAATTCTCCATTGTCATGGCCTTAATTAACAAAAATGAAGACTGTTTCTATTTACGAATAAAATTTGTAGATTTGAGCAATGACAGTTATACAGCTGCCTCTGCATGACCAACCCTTTCGGAGAGTTTTACAAATCGTCAAATACAATGGATTGGGGGGATATTTACATTAAAAAAAAGTCGGTTTAAAGCAATGTCCATTTCATATTACACTAATAAGCGTTGTACAAATATCTTAATAAAACATCCACCTAAAAGGGTTGATCAAAACTTTGCCCGAGTGCAACCGGCAACCACACTTATACATGATTATGTAGAACAATCATACCAATGCATTCACATTGTCAATGTCCCCCGTTAAACAAAAAAAAAACTGTGATGCTTTCCTTGTAAATAAATAAGTCTGCTTAAACACTACACTGTTCGAACGGAAGAAAGTTCACAACCGGTTTTGACGGTTTCTAAGAGCCCTGAGGCGCGCACGGCGCGTCTTTGCGGATTATATATCGCCATTTTGACTAATTCCAATCCTCTTGATGAACTCTTCTTGCAACATCACCGTCTTAATCATGTTAGGATGGGCCCCATAGGCGATTGTTTTATCTGGCGTTGTGCAGTATTGTTGGGTACCATCAGTAAGGATTACTTGTCCATTAGTCAACCCTCCTGTTGCATCAATTGTATTCCAGTATGCCTCACCTGGTGAGGTTGTGTTCACTCCGGGAGGAGGAGCAGCCGGTGCCCCTGTGTACCTAAAGTAAGGGTTTTTCAAATCCAACGTATTAGAAGATGAAATATTTGTTCCTTCTAGATTAATCTCCATGGTCACATCATAACTCTGCCTCTTGTTTGCTAACAAAAGCACTCTGCCTGAAAGCGCCTGTCCTTGCTTGGCAAATATTGGAGTCTCAAGCAAACATCTTACTTGATACCAATGTGTTAGAGGTTCCGTTGGCGCTGTAGATAACCAGATATGCTGGGTATTGCCTGCAAATAACACATCGAACCAGAATGCAAGCCCATGACAAGTTCCAGACTGTGTAAGTTGAAATCTAAATGGCACTTCAATACGATGTAGGTCAGTTTCATTAGCATTGAGGAAATCAACAACGTGTCTCACCGACCTAGACATACAAATGCGGACATCAAATGTATCAACTATTGGTTGTCTAAAATATTCTTTCATTGCAGCTGTACGCAATGCACTTAAATCTACACCGTGGAAACATGTCTGATACCAAAAGTTTGCCTTGTTGTACTGTTCCATAAAGAGTGCATCGTCAGTGAAGGGAGCGATGTGTAAGTCACCACGAGTTGGGTACATGTTACCATTTGGTTTGAGCCACTTCTTTGCATGTAAATATGTCTCTAACATCCGTTCATTATACAACATGTAGCCCATTGGTTCAGATATTATCACATCTACACATTCAGGAAGTTCTATTTCTTCTATTTTTCCCGCGACTACGGTGATGCGATCATGAAGACCATTCGCTCGCACTAGGGCCTGCGCGTGATGTGCCATATTACTTGCCTCAACCGCGTACACTTTTCGCGCACCAGCTTGTGCAGCAAAGAATGATAAAATACCAGAACCCGCGCCAACGTCCAATACAACCTTGTTTTTGAAATCGTTAAGGTTCGATAAAATAGCACGCTGATACGTACTTGTCCTAACATAATCTTGCATCATGTTCTGCTGCTGACTAAGGTATCCATAGAATTGGAAGTACTGCATCGCGGACGAGTCCTCCGTGCGCACCGTAAACACGCTCGACGACCGACCTGCCTTAATTTTTGTGACCAGGAGATGGAAATTCTGACAGTCAGCGTCTGATGCGAATTTGAAAAACAAGGTTTCATTGTCAATCGTGAAGATGTACGACTGGCCCGCTACCCTTGAACACTCACTCAGATTGTGGACGGGAAATTCCAACAGCTCTTGCGCTAGTACAGGGTCGGCACGTATCACTTTTACACTTAGCCCTTGAGGATCGTAATCCACGTTTACGTTTGTAGGGAAATTGAATCGCGGCGTAAGAGCCCCGTCATTGTTGACGGCGGACACCGTCACTCCGCGAAACGTGTTCGCCATTTTAGTAATGCGGCACTGACTCGATACTTTTGTTTCAAAATTGTCCACGCGCGTAATGGCAAACAAAGAGAAATGCCGTTGAGAAGTTTGGGGCCGGTGTAAAATCGATCACTCACAAACTTCCTCCCTCCTTAAATCTATGGTTGGAGCGGCAGCGTGCTATTATTTTTTTATTTCGTTTGTAATCTTTGAATGACGATGCAACAGAAACCTTGCATTATGGATCCATTTATATTTCTTTTGTCGTAAAAATTATTTTTTGTTATTATTTTTTAATTAATTAAATTTAATATTACATTCATCTCATAAATAAAAATTTTAAATTAAAAGATGTATATTTTTGGTAAAATTGAGAAACGCAAAAAATAACGCGCAGTGTTGGATGCAACCCCTTCGGCTGTCAATCTGTTAGCAGTTAGTGAGTGTCAAAATCACGCCTTAACGATTAGGTTATAAAATCATATGTTTTGATTATAATTTAACTAAAAATGTCTAAGAAACTTAAAACTTTAAAATGGGAATCCGTCCCGATGGAAGGCTTTCCAGTTTCTATGTCAGATAAGCTTCAAGGTTTTGTTGGACTCGAAGAATGCACGGAATATGGTCTCGACAGGGATGGAAAGAAATCGAAAAAAGTAAGCGTTTAAAACTATTATTGAAATACCCACATTTAAAATTAATGTTCTAGCTCTTTAAACTATAACTTCGAAGTCTCCGTGCATGTTTTAAACCTATATTACGCAGTATAATACAGTACATAAATAAATTAGTTTTGCGAGATTATTTTTATCCATTTGATTTGGTTTGTTATAAATACTTTGATAAAACGCATAACTTCTACTTCGTACGTTAAATAAATTATATTAAATTCTAATGTTGCAGAAGAAGACCACACAAAAACAAAAATCAACAAATAAAACCACAGTTTTACGAGAAAACACTCTTATACCTAATAAAAAAGTGAAACTCGAAAATGGGTTTACTGTAGAAGTATGTGATATTGTAAAACCATCACTAACAAATGATATAATGGCAATAGAAAAAAAATGTATTGAAAAAAGTAAAGAAAATCAGCCTAGAATAAGGAAAGATGTAAATATAATAGATAAGAAAAAAGAATCAAAACCGAAGAAACGAAAGCTTGGTGATATAACAGAAACATGTGAGAAGTTAACACCGGAGGACATGTTGTCGTGGGCTGAATTCAAATTACCCGAAGAAATTATAAATGCTTTAGCCGAATTAGGATTTAAAAATCCAACTAAAATACAACAGTTGACATTACCAGCTGCAATTCATGGTAAGATAAATCGTTTTTTTTAATATTTTCACCCGAAACGAGTTTTATAAATTACACATTTGTTGCAAATCTCGTAAATTCCAAAATAAGAACACTTTTTCACATAACTTTAGATCAACCTTTAATTCGTTATTTAGAAGGAATGGATAAAATTTGACTTTTCTTTGGTACCTTATTTCGACATTGAATCATAGAGAAAAAAAATATATGTAGGATTATGATATTTGTCATCTTGAATAGATGTCTTTTAAAAAATAAAAGAGACTTACTCTATGTCAGAAAAGAAACTATGGTATATGACAATAATATAATAAAGTAGAAGAGTGTATCACCTTCTCAAAGGCCGGCAATGCATCCGGTCACCTTTAATTAATTATTTAGAAGGAATGGCTGAAATTTGACATTTCTTTATTACTACGATGTTCTTAAAAGCCGGCAATGCATCTGCAGTTCCTTTGGTATTGCAGATGTCCACGGGCATCGATGAACGCCTCGGTGTTCACGCTGCTCATTAGCTCCTAACTAAAATTAAATAAGTTTAACATTGAAAAGAATGTGTTGCCATTCTAAACTTGCCATAAATACACTTTTTATCATTGTTTCCAGGCCGAAGAGATATTCTCGGAGCTGCGGAGACTGGTAGTGGTAAAACATTAGCTTTCGGTCTTCCAATTCTATCCGGTATCATGAAATTAAAAGAAAAAGCTGAAGCAGGTTTGAATGTATACGAAATACCATACAAAAAGACATCAGTGAAACGGAAAGTAGCAACAAAAGAGAAAGTAAAAAAGAATGGAAAAAATAAAAAGAAGAAAACGAAAAATACAGAAGAGACATCTGAAGGTTATTCGAGTGGAGAAGACAGTGAGAATGGAAAAGAAAATGTAAGTCAAGAAGAAGAATTTATAGAAGAAATAGAAGTACCGATAAGGAAGAAAGAAATATCACTTGATGAAGGCAATGATAGTGATGAAGATTATGTTCACTTATCAGAGATGATAGATTCTGAAGATTTAGCAGAATCAAGCGATGATGAAGCAGATAGAGTGGAGGTGAATGAAAATGATGGTGAAGAAACTGATGGAGTTGATGAAGTTGATGAGAATGGTAATGAATTATTCATATTTATATACTGTTAAGTCAATTTATCTATAATATATGGAATGCTAAATTTCAAGATGATGCAGCCCTTCGGAGATGTCTTCCAACAAATATCCATCCATACATCTAAACATTTGCATTTATATTAGAAAGATTAAGACTTGATTGTTATAAAGGAATATATCTAACGAGAAAAGATGGTTTTCAACCTTTTTAACCCTTTTCTTATAAGGAAAAGATGGAAAGAGACTGCAGTTGACAGAGGAGGGAACACATAGATGTGCAAATATCCTCTTTTTGTACTTCTATTCCACTGTCATTTAAAAGTAGGCAAAGCTTCTGCAATTTTGGAAGACCATGAGTCTTTTAGCTTTTTTAGAGAATTCAAGCTGCTGCTTACTTGTTTCCTGCCTTATATTTAAAAATATCTATATTTTTTCCAGGTATTGGATGTGTTAAAGTAATAGACGATGTAGAAATGCCAGGTCATGTTGAAGTTAGAACGGGGAAACCTCTATATGCTTTAATACTGACACCTACAAGAGAACTGGCAATACAAATAAGTCGACATTTGATAGCTGCTGCTAAATACACAGGTAACATTGAATTAAAGTACATTTCCACTAAGGATTGTCGTTTCAACTAATTTGTTGATCTCCCTTCAATGTGTATAAAATTGACTGTTTCTAGTTGTCACTATTTGTATTGTAAACTAGCTGTCTCCTACGATTCCGTTCGCGCGAAATTAAAACCTTAATAAGTAGCCTATGTGTACTTTCAGACTATATTCTACATCTATGCCAAATTTCATCGAGATCCTCTAAAAACAGAAGTGATCGCTGCCCATAAACATCTGCAATTGTAGATGGGTACCTATCTTTAATCGACAGAGGAGGGGACGCACAGAAAGAGGATGTATCCTCTTCCTATGCATCCCCTCCCCCGTCAAATCCACTTCAAAACGTGGATAAAATTTGGCCTCCGGAACTCACACTCATCGGACTGTACGCGGAATTGCTTCTACTTCACGTCTGTCTTCTGTGTGGTCTATTCGTGCAACTGATATTGGTGCTAGCGTCTACCACTGTTAAACTCTATCGTCTCACGAAAATCTATAAATTTCGATACACAGGTATAAAGGTAGCCACAATAGTTGGTGGTATGGCATCAGTTAAGCAGGAGCGAGTGTTACACTCTGGACCTGAGGTGGTTGTGGCGACTCCGGGGCGACTATGGGAGCTTGTTACTCAGGGACAACCTCATCTGCAACAATTATCGTCCGTTAAGTAAGTGTTCACACAAACATTTGTAGGAAAACTTGTCGCTTTCATTTTGTTTGGAAAAACAGAGATAGCAATTGTATAAGTTTGCCGGCATGGAAACTTACTGTTATTTTCTATTAAGGGAAATAAGAGATAGAGAAGGTTCATCCACAATCATTTTGTATAGCTGTTTTCTATAGTTTTTTTATGGTAGAATGTGTCATATGACCAGCTGATTTGACTAAAATAACGAAGTGACCCATAGACATCTGAAACAAGTAAAAATTATCAATTGTCTTTGGTTAGTCACTGTTTCTTTTTCAATTAGGTTTTTAGCGGTTGATGAAACAGATCGTATGATAGAGCGCGGTCATTTCGAAGAGTTACAACCACTCCTAGAACGACTGAACGATGACGAAGCGCAGCGCAGCACGAGACAGAACTTCGTCTTTTCTGCCACTCTTACTCTGGTTCACGATCTACCGGTACATATGAAAGGGAAAAAGGTAAGTTAGTGTTTAAGAACTTTTCCATTAGTGCGACTAGTCAAAAAATTGAGCAGTAGCTTTCTCCCGCGACTCTTTCCGCGCAGAATTAAAAAAAACTAGGTGAAATAAATTCTCAAATTAATATTCGTCATTCACCGAGCTATATATCAACCATTTTATTTTTAAAAGTGTCAAACATACACCAATCAAAAATAATATATCAAACACGTAATTTTTGACAACAAATTTGCCCGTTTAACCGTTGGTTTCGGAAATCAAATCTTCTTTATTCAAAACTAGCTTTTACCCGCGACTCCGTCCGCGCGGAATAAAAAATAGAAAACGGGGTAAAAATTATCCTATGTCCTTTTCCTGGTTCTAAGCTACCTGGCCACCAATTTTCAGTCAAATCGATTCAGCCGTTCTTGAGTTATAAATATTGTAACTAACACGACTTTCTTTTATATATATAGATATATAGATATATAGATTTCTTCATCCCTGTAACCATTATCTTTAAAAAACAAAGATAACAATGTGTTTTAAACGTAACTTTTAGTCTCAGAAACTCACGATAAATCGCTTTACCTTACTTAATCTATTGTATAAATACGCGGTAAGAATATTTCAATATTCTAGGTTACAAAGCGCGGTAAAATAATAAACAGAAAGATAGAGAAGATGACATCACAGCAGAAGATAAAGAGACTTATCACAATGATAGGCATGACTGATCCTAAAGTTGTTGATATTACCACTGAGAATTTAGGTGAGTGTTACAAAAAATAAACCAGATAAATATAGTTTTTGGGTAATTTAATACAGTCGAACCTGGATAGACGAGAATCGAAGGGACCGCGATATTTTTCTTGAGTGTAAAAGTTTCTCGCTTATAGAAGTCCTTCGTGACCGGACAATGAATATCTCTTATAGAGGTTTTATATATGAAATATGTAATTCGCCATTTTGTAGTGGCAGCCATTTTGTATACAATGAAATTGAGTGTATAAAATTGTATTGTCATTTATATAGACAAAGAAACAAAGGTATACTAAATTTCAAGTTAAGATTTTAGCCCGGCAGCCAGTTACATTTTTGGTCAATTATTTCTTCTCGAGCGAAACTTTTAAAATGCATAAGGGACTTATACTATGAATACTCGCGACCGTCAGCTGCGACTCCGTGGGTGGGGTGGGCAGTGACAGCCTCCCATGCATGGAGAAAATAAAAAAAAATTCAGTCATTTCCTCTCATTTGAAAATTTATCAGAGTATAGTTTATGTAGTATTTTGAAAGAAAAACATAGTCAGCTAACCATAACACGGTGATGAAAAAAAAAAAAAATTTTTTTTCAATGATTTCCTCTCAACTAAAAATTTACCTGGTGATCCTTTATATGGTACTATGAATGAAAATTAATGTCAGCTTGCTGTATCTCGGTGGAAAGTTTGTCAGCTGGTACCTTGAAAGGTGTAACGCAACAGCATCTATGACCCACTGAAACTTATCAGCTGACGACTTTTCCCTTGACTTACAGCTAGCTGATTTTTTTTTTTATTATTTACTAGAGTATTTTAACAATTCTCTGGTACATTTTCATCAAGTTTCAGTACACCAGTAACAGTAACAGTACAACCTGGATAAGCGAGAGTTTTGTCCGTTTCAATTTCGTTTGTATTCAGGTTTGACTGTAATTCAATGTTAAAATTGTATATTTTTTTTCTTCATGCTTTTTATGTTTTCAGGTGCGGCAGAGACGTTAACAGAATGTCGTATAGCTTGCGCGTTAGAAAACAAAGACTCATATCTCTACTATATTCTGAAGAGACATCCCGGCAGAACTATTGTATTCTGTAACTCTATAGGAAGTGTTAGAAGGTTGTTGATATATTTTTTTTGTACCTTAAAAAGGTGGTGACAGCAAGCGGCTATTTTAATTCGCTAAAATGGCGAAACGTCCGCTACCCTTAAATCCACAATTACAGCACAGAAAGATAATATTTTCCCTGCCCATGCGTCCCCTCCCCTGTCTTATGTTGTTATATTCTAATGTTTAATTTGTTAACTGAGTGTGTTGAAATAATTAAAAAATATTATATTTGATAGTGGCGCCACCTACATGTTTTACTTTTTAAATACAACGCCATCTATTGGTAGTTTATTTATTTTTAGTTTTGTGTATGATATTTGATATTATGTGGGAAGCGAATTTAATTCTTTGACTGTGTACAGATTAGCTCAACTGTTCACACTATTGAAGTGCTCTCCACTGCCGCTACACGCAAGTATGCCACAGAGACAGCGCCTGAAGAATCTCGAAAGGTAAGTGTTGTTTTTTTTAAATTTGATGTAATAATTCTAATTTTATAACCATCATCAGCTCACTATACATCCCCACTGAGGGGCTCGCAGCCTACCCTAAGTTAGGTGTGACTAGGACATAGTCAATTCAGGTCCAGTGCAGGTTGACTTCACACATATCATTGAATTTCTTCTCAGATATGTGCAGCATCACGATGTTTTCCTTCATCGTAAGAACGTCGGATAAATGTACATATGTAAATCGAAAAACACATTGTTACATGGTGGTATTCGAACCCAGGTCCTGCAGATTGCAAGTCAAGTGCTTAACCAATGAGCAACCGACGCTCATCAATTTCATACATCCTACACTAAATATCTCACACACAAGAAAAATAATCATTTTTAAACGAATTTCAAAATGTACTTTCGTGAACATGTACATTATAAACAAAACTTTTGCTAAATGTGGTTTTTGTTCGTAATACTTTGTGTTGAATTAGCTCTGAAACTATTTAACCGATTAGAAAAATTCTTTCACTGTTGTGAAGCTACACTATCCCCGGATGACGTAGGCTATATTTATTACTAGATTTTTTTTTAATTCCGCGAGAAATCGCAGACAACTGCTGTACTTATAGGGTATACTTACGTTAGTAAAAAAAATTGATATTAGACGTGACTCATGCCTGTTTTAAAATACTATTATCAACTGTATTATATGAAGGTTCCGTGACGACCCTCACGGAGTGCTGATGGCTACTGATGTGGCAGCGCGAGGGTTGGATATCCCAGATGTAGACCACGTGGTACATTATCAAGTACCCAAGACTGCTGAGGTGAGAAAATCCATACGAACCATTGGCCTGAGGGACCAGTTTTTCAGCTGTGGTGACAAATTACGACCCAACTTACAAAGTAATCCAGTAAAAGTTGCTCTACAGCACCTTTTTTTACAGACACATTTAAAAGATTAGTCCTTATGGTTATTGTTTCCATTTCATCGCAATGTTTACGTAACGTTCAAACGATTATCGCTTTTAAAATGGAATACCGCCAAATACCCTGATAGTACCAGTTTTAATTTGTCTATTATTGCGTCTGTCTGTCTTTCTGTCGGTTAAATTCTTTGACTACATCTTTTTTCAGAACTACGTGCATAGAAGCGGCAGAACCGCGCGTGCTACCAAAGAAGGTCTCACAATACTTATGATGGACTCCTCTGAAGCCTACACGTACGCAAAGCTGCGGCGCACGCTGAACAAAAGTAAGTCTTATTGATATAACAAATAGGGTTCAATTTATGTTATCACAATTATAGTAGATACTTTGAACTCTACTGACACACTTTTATTAAATCTATATCTTACTAATATTATAATTGCGTAAGTTCATATGGATGGATGGATATTTGTTTGAACGTATCTCCTAAACGGCTGTACGTATCTTGATGAAATTTGTCAGATGTAGAACATAGTCTGGAAGAACATATAGTCTATTTATTACGTTTATTTTAAATTCCACGCAGACGGAGTCGAAGATTACAGCTAGTAGTTAATAAAATTGGTGTGTCTGTATGTAATATCGAAAAAAACATGTTTTGTGAACGTGATATTTTCCCTTTATCTATACCGAAAAACCAATTATTATTTTTATCTGTTTATCTGTCCGCAAGACGCGTTTTTTCCGGGTAATGTCCGGAACGGTTGGAAAGATTTTGACGTGACTTTGACGGGAAGGAAGGTAAATGATGTGTTTTTTAGAATTTTTATATGATTTTTTTAGCAACGGAACTACCCACATTCCCTGTGGATGAACGCAACATGTCCTCCATAAGAGACTTGGTGAAGTTAGGACGTGAAATAGACGCGTTATTGCTGCGGCGTCGACGCGGCGCGCAGGCGGAGGGTTGGCGGGAGAAAGCTGCTCGCGAGATGGATATCATCATTGATGATGATGATGTGTATCCTTTTTATCAAACTATACATTTTCATCAACTGTTATCTCCGGGTTCGAACCTATGACTAGGACATAGTCAACGCTAACCAAGTGCGGGTTATCTTCATACATATCTTTGAAATTCTTCTCAGATATGTGCAGCATCACGATGTTTTCCTTCATTGTAAGAACGTCGGATATTTTGGTACACTAAAAGCTACACTCGTTTGAACGTTTTGTACTAATAGGACATAGCTTTTAAATGTGTTTGTACGAAAAAATGTCAATCAATGGTACACAATTAATTGCTTTTTATTATTATCCCGTAGTTTGTGCTAATTATTGTTACCTAATTGGTTATTTGTAAGATGAGGCTTTTAGTTACAAGGAACAAGACAATTTTTCTGTAAGTGGGACATCGGGGATTACCGCGACTGTACTTGCCTTGGAGTGAACTCAATTTTTATTTTATTTTACTAATAACCTTCACTCGAAACCATAGACCGAGGAAAGAGATAGATCCGTCCATAGATAAAACATTGAACATAAAGAAGAAGCAATTAGAGTCATTATTATCAAGACCTATGTTTCCCAAAGGATTTTCGTTTAAGTTCCCAACGTTAAATACAATGGAACCTGAAAAGACCAATGAAAATGCTTTGCAGGTTAGATTTTTTTTAATATTCTCACATACGACAGATTTTTTAGACACTTTGTTAGTATGTTCTGAGGAAAACTAATAATAATATTGAAACAAATTGAGATCTTGTAATATAGATACATTATTTTTTGCTTAATTTTTTCTTTATTTTTTTCCTATATTTACCTTTTTTTATAATTTTTTTTTATTTTTCAATGCATGAGAACTTTTTAAAATACATTCATACATTTTTATGAAGAAAATATTTATATATATTTTAATTTTTAGGTTATGAAAAAGGCCATAGAAACGGGCGCAATTAAGAAAGAAATGAGGAAAAGTAAAAACGAACCTTTGTTAAAACTGCAAAAGAAATTTAAGAAATAAAACATTTTTTAATACACTTATTTGAATTTATTTTTTAAATCTAAAAAATTGAACCTTGAAGAATTTTTTGATAAATATTATTTATTACAAAATTAACTGTCGCCTCTCGTCTTTGTAGAGTAAGTATTTATAGAATACATAGGTGCTATTAATCCAAAAAAATACAGATTAGACTATGAAAAACCAATATATAAGCATCATCCATTTACCTTTTCCTCTAACAGTGGGTTTCCACTGCTGAAACATGTTACAAAAACATGATAATCCAGCTCCTTTTCTTCGAAGAAAACAGATAATATCTAACAATTATAATACATTTTCATCGAATAAAACATACAGTTAGAGAAAAAGATAAAAAAAATATAAACAGTCTATGTCTACTTTATTTCTAATCTCGATTACACTGCTCTATGCCTCAGTGACTTCACCGTCTATAGAATTAGTTCGAATGACGTCAGAGAAGTATCGGGCGGATTCTCGCTGCGTGCGCGTTCTTAATGTATCGTTGTAATCCACTTCGTAGAGACCGAACTTTACACTGGAATTAAATTTAAATTAACAATTATCACCTTCAGTTTACACTGACGAAACTAGTTTACACACATGTTGCCATAATTATCAGTTCACTATACGTTCTCACTGAGGGGATCGGAGCCTACCCTAAGTAGCCTAGCCATAGTCAACACTGGCCCAGTGCAAGTTGATTCCACTCATAACTTTGAATATCTTCTCAGATATGTGCAGTTTACATCACGATGTTTTCCTTCATCGAATGTATGAACATGTATGAATGTATGAACGTCGGGTAGATATGTTAATCAAAAATCCAAAAAACACATTAAGTACAAAAGGTACATGGCGGGATTTGAACCCAGGACTTTCAGATCAAGTGCTTAACCTCTGAGCCACCGACGCTCTATCAACAATGTTTTTGTACACTATAGAAATCTTATTATTATAAATCTATTTTTAAATTCTAGTCTTTGATTGGAAAAATACTTAAGACTATTTGATCAATGGTAAAAATACACATATTTAAAGAGAACAATAAAAAATTTATACCCATATCCATCTGTCCATTCAAAGTTATCTATTAGTGACCAGTATGTATATCCAAAAACTTTTGCTCCATCCACCCAAATAGATAAAAGAACCTGCAAAATTACACACAGAAGTAAATCATGAAAGAATAAAATACATAACTATAATAGCACAGTAGTAGTACTCTCCCCATTCCCATCATTTTCTCATAAGAAAATGAT